>NW_026732867.1:0-239026 GCF_028476545.2 Physella acuta | reverse complement strand
TTCCTTCCTTCCTTCCTTCCTTCCTTCCTTCCTTCCTTCCTTCCTTCCTTCCTTCCTTCCTTCCTTCCTTCCTTCCTTCCTCTCCTTCCTTCCTTCCTTCCTTCCTTCCTTCCTTCCTTCCTTCCTTCCTTCCTTCCTTCCTTCCTTCCTTCCTTCCTTCCTTCCTTCCTTCCTTCCTTCCTTCCTTCCTTCCTTCCTTCCTTCCTTCCTTCCTTCCTTCCTTCCTTCCTTCCTTCCTTCCTTCCTTCCTTCCTTCTCTCCTTCCTTCCCTTCCTTCCTTCCTTCCTTATTTTAGTTGTTTTCCAGGGAAACAAGCCATAAACTCCCCTTCAATTACACCCCCCCAACATTCCCCCCCACCCCCTTCGACAATAGTAATAACCCTTGTCAATTACCCCCCGCCAAATAGAATTTCATCCCCCCCCCTGGTTAGGTTTAGGGTTAGGTTTAGTGTTAGGGTTATGGTTAGGATTAGGGTTAGGGTTAGGGTTAAGGTTAGGGTTAGGGTTAGGGTTAGGGTTAGGGTTAGGGTTAGGGTTAGGGGTTAGGGCTAGGGCTAGGTCTAAGGCTAAAGCTAGGGTTAGGGCTAGATTTGGGGTTAGGATTAGGGTTGGTCAATGTTGCGCTGAGTTGGATGCCTAAGTTTTGGTATTGCTCTTGAGCTTAGGATTAAGGTAATATAGAGGTATATAATTTGAGTTAAAGTTAGTATTCTATTTTGGGATGGGGGATGTAACTCCCCCCGGGGGTTATTGACAGGAGGGTAATTGCTTGGAAGGGTAATACGGGGGGGGAGGGAATGTCTTAGGGGTAAATGACAGAGGGCGTGGTAATGCCCTGTAGTCGTTTCCTAGAATGTCCATGAGTGAGTGAATTTTGACCATATTTTATTATTTCTAGGAACACTTTATAATTAAAGTATTTTTAAATAATCCACAGGAACTAATATTGTTGGCTCAGCTATTCTGTTTGCTATCCTCTTCACCGAGATCATGCTTAATGAATAAGGATTGGAATAACATAAAGGATAAAGGAACATGCTTGGCTCTATTATAAATTGGAAATGCGGAGCTACACATCTTGAATATTTTATTTATATCTGGTGTCTAAAGTTAAATCTAGCTAATGTTGGACTTCGCATTTATCATTTAAAAAATTTAAATCACAAAAAAAAGAATTTAAAAAAAAGGAAATACACTAAATAATTAAATTGATATTATCTTTCTAAACGTTGTTAACTCTATATTTCAATCTTTGGTCAAATAATGTTGGTTTGCTATACTATTTTATTAGTATATAAATTACCTTTTAACATCTGTTTAAGTAAGGAAATGAGAATATATAATTGCATATGAAAAAGTAAAATAACATTGCGTTTATGTTGTTTTTTCCACGTTGTCAATGTTTCCCAGCTCCAGCCAATTAAGTCAAAGTATAAATAATAATATTTCCTTCCACCATCGATAGGTTGTGTAACAATGGAACTCGGCTATTTTAATTCATTAAATTAATTAATTAAATATTTACTAAATGAAAATCATGTTCTTATATTAGTGTACAAGTTATGTAAGAAGTATTTAAAGTAAGTTGAACTTATGCGGGAAAAAAGTTGTACAAAAAGTTATCCTTAACATTTTTTTTTAAAAATCACTTGTGTAAGATATCTACCATGTCATCATGACTCATTCTCAAATATAAATAACTACAGGATTTGCGAAAGTTTAAAAAGATGAAATGCATAAAAACAAAATATATTTAAATACATATACACATGTGTATACACAGAGATACATATGTATTTATTATATATATATATATATATATATATATATATATATATATATATATATATATATATATATATATGAACTTACGTATTTATATAATAATATGCCAATAAATGTGTATATATGTATATATAAATATATATATATAGTTGTATATATATATATATATATATATATATATATATTTACAAATACATAATTATATATTTATATAAAATATATATATACATATTTATGGCATATAATTATATAAATACGTATATTCATATATATATATATATATATATATATATATATATATATATATATATATATATATATATATATATAATCAATATATATATATGGTTCCATGACAAATGATCTCAGGACAAATGATCTTAGACAAAATATCTCGGACAAAATATTTCAATGCTTTGAAGGACAAATGATCACACGGACAAAAGATAACAGGACAAATTATATCAAGACAAATGTATTTATATATATATATATATATATATATATATATATATATATATATATATATATATATATATATATATATATATATATATATATATATATATATATATAACCAAAGCAAATTTTAACAATCGCGTTAGATTTGCGTCTTTGTTGGATACTGAGTTGAATAAAGAATCGAAAAATTGAGTGAGGATTATGTCTGTGTCTGAGATTTAAGAATGTAGTTATAATAAAAAAAATTTACAATATCTATCAGATACGAGTGAACGTATAACTTTTGATTAATTTTCTCCCTCCCCCTCCCTTCCTCTTCAGACAATCTCCGTCCCCCTCTCCCCACCCCCAGGAATGTGATGCTAGTTATTCTTCTTCTTCTTCATCTTCGTTCCTAATTATTAGTGTTGAAGGGGATCGAATCATGAACTTTTTGCCGACTCGACCACGCCTCCAATACAATTAAGCGTTACGTGTCAACTGGTTATGCGCCATTGAGGCCATTGACTCCGATTTCAGCCTGCTTTTCTTTTTGGATTTGCTTCCATAGCCTTTGTCCAACCAAGAACAAACTATAAGGCAGCAGTGGTTTTAATTTTGGAGTTGTCTCTCCTAGAAGAGGTGGCCCGAGGGTTCGAACTCGAGACTTTTCGGTTAAGCAACCATGAGCTTTACCGACTCGACCACGCCAACCCCATGCTAGTTATTAACGCTGGTACTTACCAAAGCTGACTTGAAACTGTCCAAAAAGTCTCAGTGAGTAGCCACACTCGGGATAGTCTTTAGTGAAAAATTTACTCTTAGGACAGGTTCTTGGTCACATCATGAGAGTTCTTGTTGACAAACTACACTCATGATAGTTTTTTGCTGACAAACTACATTCAGGATAGTCCTTAGAGAAAAATTACTCTTAGGACAGTTCTTGATGACATCAAGATAGTTATTGATGACATGCTACACTCATGATAGTTTTTGTTGACCAGGCTACTATCACGATAGTTCTTCTTGACAGGCTACTCTCAGGATAGTTATTGTTCACAGGCTACATGCAGTAAAGTTGTTCTTGAGATCTGTACCGTACCTCGTACATGCCCAAGCGCACGGCAAGCACTACAATAATCTCAAGCGTTGACTAACATTAACGGGAAAATGTGGTCATCTTGGTTCATTTTTCCTAAATTCTTCATATTTCTCTAGACAGATCTGTAAAAAAATATCGACAATTAAGCTCCATTAATTAAAGTAAAATGTTTCTATTCAACCAAGCAATTCACAAAAAATGAATTAATTCGAAATGCATACATCCAACAAAAACATCACGAATTAAAAATGTTACCTAAGTAAACCCACACGAGAAATGTCATTGTTTTATTGACGTATATATATATATATATATATATATATATATATATATATATATATATATATATATATAATATATATATATATATATATATATATATATATGTGTGTGTGTGTGTGTGTGTGTGTGTACCTATATGTATATATACATAGGCCCTATATATATATATATATATATATATATGTATATATATATGTATATATATATATATATATATATATATATATATATATATATATATATATATATATATATATATGTATATATATATATATATATATATGTATATATATATATATATATATATGTATATATATATATATATATATATATATATATATATATATATATATATATATATATATATATATATATATATATATATATATATAATAGAGAGGGACAGAGACAAAGAGAGAAAACGAAACCTGATCTACAACAAGAAATATTTTTAAAATTAAAAACATTGGCTGGGAAACATCGACCATCCCACCCCGTCCAATACTTCACGACCCTTAACCTCAAACCTTCATGTGAGTCTCCACCTCTACCCCCTCCCTTCTAGTTTTAAAGAGCTGTTTATAGAGCAGGTATAGAAGAATAACAAGCAGGCTATACAACACCCTCCACAACAAACATAAACCTCGCTGTTGTTTTTCTTCTATCTGAAATTCCAATTTAATGACGTCTCAATGAAATTTCACTGTGTTTGTTCTCCAGTGATTTAAGTGAAAGCACCGACTAAATCAACCGGCCTGATAGACGTGTATTGTCAGAAGGTGACATAAAGCAGGAGGTGTCTATGCCACCTTCCCCTCTGCCAGCACCTTAAAGTCGTTCACTTTTCTAAGCAACTTCTAGCCAGCTAACAAAGGGAAAATGACGAGCACTTAGTGACTTTATAGATTGTTAAAATAGTTTTTACCCTGTTGGTTGGTGTCTTGGATCGTGACTGTGTTGGAGAGGGGGGTATTTTGGGTGGGTTATTAGGTGTGGTCTTATGTGTGGGGAAGGGGGGATATTTTCAAGTGGGACTGGGGTGACAGTAGGCACCTGTTTGGGGGTGTTGAGTAAAGGTTGCCAAGATTGTATGGCAGGTGGTGGTTTAAGTTTGGGGGTGTTGGGTAAAGGTTGCCAAGATTGTATGGCAGGTGGTGGTTTAAGTTTGGGGGTGTTGGGTAAAGGTTGCCAAGATTGTATGGCAGGTGGTGGTTTAAGTTTGGGGGTGTTGGGTAAAGGTTGCCAAGATTGTATGGCAGGTGGTGGTTTAAGTTTGGGGGTGTTGGGTAAAGGTTGCCAAGATTGTATGGCAGGTGGTGGTTTAAGTTTGGGGGTGTTGGGTAAAGGTTGCCAAGATTGTATGGCAGGTGGTGGTTTAAGTTTTGGGGGTTGTAAGAGGGGAAATTCTTTAATATCACTAAGGTAGGGGGAGTGAAGAGGAGGGGGGGGGGGAGATTTCAGGTTGTCTTTTTTGTCTAATACATGGGCGAAACCATCATGATCACCCTTCCTCGCAATGCTGGGACGCCCAAAACTTTTTTTTTCGTGTACCTTTAAAGTGGTTTTGTAACACAAATGAATCCAATTCAGCGTGGATAGTTCTAATTGAACTAATCCAACTGTTGGGCGTAAAGTTTAAAAAAATTCATAAAAAACGTTTTAATAACAAGCTTTTATGTAATGATGCACTAAAAAGTAGAAAATAAATTATAGACTACTATTTAAATAACTATAAAGAAAAGCGTGGGTCACTTTAGTATCTATTGGATACCTTTACTAATGTTAAGGAAGACACCCACGCTTTTCTTTATAGTTATTTAAATAGTAGTCTATAATTTATTTTCTACTTTTTAGTGCATCATTACATAAAAGCTTGTTATTAAAACGTTTTTTATGAATTTTTTTTTCAGTACTTTACATGTTTTATTTACAATAGAGTTACATGACTAAAAACCATTGCGCGCCTACTGAACATCACGTTCAGTAGGCGCGCAATGGTTTTTGAACGCAGCCATTACGTGATGGCGCAGCTATTGAAGGTGATGACGCGTGTGGTGTGGTTGGCTAGACATGCCTACTAATTCGGTCCAAATTTTAATTAATTCATAAAAAATTAATTAGGCATCCAATTAAGTCAAATTTAGTTTCAGATTTCATTGTCTTCATGTCTTGACCCACGTGCTAACTTTGAATCGTATCGGTCAAGTAGAACTGTCCGAATTTTCACTCCTGCGTTTCCGTCTAGACAGACTGACGACAGACAGAGGAAGTGAGTTAAATAAAAGCTTGTAATAAAAGCTTGTAAAAACAAAACAAAAAACGCTTCGTGAACTTCAGTGTGCAAGCTTCCTTTCTGTTCTATACAAGTTTAAGGAAGGCTTTATGTCAATGCTAAACCGTAAAATATATATAACTATGAAGTCTAAACAGAAATTTTGAATATAAAGTGTGCCGGGGTTTGTTTTTTTTTTAGAATAAATAAGCTTTTAAAATCTATTTTAAAATCTGTTTTAAGCTTCTCATCATTTTCATGTCTGGTGTTGTTACTAAATTTAGTAAAGTTGGGTTGGTATCATAAAGTGTAACTTACTTGAGAATGTCACCATTTACAAGTCTTGTGGTGTTACGAAGTTCGGGTTGATAGGGATTTCATTTCATCTAAGGTCATTTGTGCGGTTGTTCGTGTGCCCAGGCAGATTTCTGGGTTGTCAGGTTGTCATTGTAGTTCTGGTTTGTTAAGTTGTCATTGTAGTTCTGGGTTGTCAGATTATCATTGCAGTTCTGGTTTGTTAGGTTGTCCGGTTGTCATTGTAGTTCTGGTTTGTTAGGTTGTCCGGTTGTCATTGTAGTTCTGGGTTGTCAGATTATCATTGTAGTTCTGGGTTGTTAGGTTGTCATTGTAGTTCTGGGTTGTCAGATTATCATTGTAGTTCTGGTTTGTTAGGTTGTCAGGTTGTCATCGTAGTTCTGGGTTGTCAGGTTATCATTGTAGTTCTGGTTTGTTAGGTTGTCCTGTTGTCATTGTAGTTCTGGTTTGTTAGGTTGTCCGGTTGTCATTGTAGTTCTGGGTTGTCAGATTATCATTGTAGTTCTGGGTTGTTAGGTTGTCATTGTAGTTCTGGGTTGTCAGATTATCATTGTAGTTCTGGTTTGTTAGGTTGTCAGGTTGTCATCGTAGTTCTGGGTTGTCAGGTTATCATTGTAGTTCTGGTTTGTTAGGTTGTCATTGTAGTTCTGGGTTGTCAGATTATCATTGTAGTTCTGGTTTGTTAGGTTGTCAGGTTGTCATCGTAGTTCTGGGTTGTCAGGTTATCATTGTAGTTCTGGGTTGTTAGGTTGTCAGGTTGGCATTGTAGTTCTGGGTTGTCAGGTTATCATTGAAGTTCTGGGTTGTTAGGTTGTCCGGTTGTCATTGTAGTTCTGGGTTGTCAGATTATCATTGTAGTTCTGGTTTGTTAGGTTGTCCGGTTGTCATTGTAGTTCTGGGTTGTCAGATTATCATTGTAGTTCTGGTTTGTTAGGTTGTCAGGTTGTCATCGTAGTTCTGGGTTGTCAGGTTATCATTGTAGTTCTGGGTTGTTAGGTTGTCAGGTTGACATTGTAGTTCTGGGTTGTCAGGTTATCATTGTAGTTCTGGGTTGTCAGGTTATCATTGTAGTTCTGGGTTGTCAGGTTATCATTGTAGTTCTGGGTTGTTAGGTTGTCAGGTTGGCATTGTAGTTCTGGGTTGTCAGGTTGGCATTGTAGTTCTGGGTTGTTAGGTTATCATTGTAGTTCTGGGTTGTTAAGCTGTCAGGATGTCATTGTAGTTCTAGGTTGTTAGGATGTCATTATGGTTCTGTATTGTTAGGTTGACAGGTTGTCATTGTAGTTCTGGGTTGTTAGGTTGTCATTGTAGTTCTGGTTTGTTAGGTTGACAAGTTGTCATTGTAGTTCTGTGTTGTTAGGTTATCATTGTAGTTCTGGTTTGTTAGGTTGTCATTGTAGTTCTGGGTTGTTAGGTTGTACGGTTGTCATTGTAGTTCTGGTTTGTTAGGTTGTCATTATATTTCTGTATTGTTAGGTTGACAGGTTGTCATTGTAGTTCTGGGTTGTTAGGTTGCCAGGTTGTCGAGATGTCATTGTAGTTCTGGGTTGTTAGGTTGCCATTATGGTTCTGTATTGTTAGGTTGTCAGATTGGCATTGTAGTTCTGGGTTGTTAGGTTGCCAGGTTGTCAGGATGTCATTGTAGTTCTGGGTTGTTAGGTTGCCATTATGGTTCTGTATTGTTAGGTTGTCAGGTTGGCATTGTAGTTCTGGGTTGTTTGGTTGTCAGGTTGTCATTGTAGTTCTGGGTTGTTAGGTTGCCATTATGGTTCTGTATTGTTAGGTTGTCAGGTTGTCATTGTAGTTCTGGGATTTTAGGTTGCCATTATGGTTCTGTATTGTTAGTTTGCCAGGTTATCATTGTAGTTCTTGGTTGTTAGGTTGTCATTATGATTCTGTATTGTTATGTTGTCAGGTTGTCATTATAGTTCTGGGTTGTTAGGTTGTCATTGTAGTTTAATCTGACAAAATATCTCAGGCAAAATATATTACTGCAAAATACGTGTAGTATTTGAGAATATTTTAGTCAATTTCAGCATTTAAAAATGTGATTGTCTTATTAAGGATTTTACTTGCTTTCTTTTATTTTTACACAATAGTTATGCTTATTAAATTAAGTATTTTAAAACTAATTTGATCATGAATAGTATAAATAGTTTACTCTGAGGATATTTTGTCTAACGTATTTTGTCTGAGATCATTTGTCCATGATATCATTTGTCATGATATATATTTCTACTGATATCTTTTATCTTGAGATCATTTGTCGTTAGAGCATTTGTCCTGATATTTTTTGTCTTGAGATCATTTGTCCTGATATATTTTATCCTGAGATATTTTGTCCTGATATATTTTGTCCTGATATCTTTTATCCTGAGATATTTTGTCCTGATATATTTTGTCCTGATATCTTTTTGTCCTGAGATATTGTGTCCTGATATATTTTGTCCTGATATCTTTTTGTCCTGATATATTTTGTCCTGATATATTTTGTCCTGATATCTTTTTGTCCTGACATATTTTATCTTGATATATTTTGTCCTGATATCATTTGTCCTGATATATTTTGTCCTTATACATTTTGTCCTGATATTTTTTGTCTTGAAGTCTTCTGTCAGAGAAACCATCAAAGCAGATTTCTGGATTGTGCTGTTGTCGGTCTGTCAGATGGGTTGTGGTGCCGAAGTAAAATCTTGACAGTCAACATGCAAGGTGTGTTATAGTGATGGTGGTAGTTGGATTTGATGTCAGTTTCAACATGTAAGTTGGGTTATAGTGATGGTGGTAGTTGGATTTGATGTCAGTTTCAACATGTAAGTTGGGTTATAGTGATGGTGGTAGTTGGATTTGATGTCAGTTTCAACATGTAAGTTGTGTTATAGTGATGGTGGTAGTTGGATTTGATGTCAGTTTCAACATGTAAGTTGTGTTATAGTGCTGGTTGTAGTTGGATTTGATGTCAGTTTCAACATGCAAGTTGTGTTATAGTGCTGGTAGTAGTTTGATTTGATGTCAGTTTCAACATGCAAGTTGTGTTATAGTGCTGGTAGTAGTTTGATTTGATGTCAGTTTCAACATGCAAGTTGTGTTATAGTGCTGGTAGTAGTTTGATTTGATGTCAGTTTCAACATGTAAGGTGTGTTATAGTGCTGGTTGTAGTTTGATTTGATGTCAGTTTCAACATGTAAGTTGTGTTATAGTGCTGGTAGTAGTTTGATTTGATGTCAGTTTCAACATGCAAGTTGTGTTATAGTGATGGTGGTAGTTTGATTTGATGTCAGTTTCAACATGTAAGTTGTGTTATAGTGCTGGTAGTAGTTTGATTTGATGTCAGTTTCAACATGCAAGTTGTGTTATAGTGCTGGTAGTAGTTTGATTTGATGTCAGTTTCAACATGCAAGTTGTGTTATAGTGCTGGTAGTAGTTTGATTTGATGTCAGTTTCAACATGCAAGTTGTGTTATAGTGCTGGTAGTAGTTTGATTTGATGTCAGTTTCAACATGCAAGGTGTGTTATAGTGCTGGTAGTAGTTTGATTTGATGTCAGTTTCAACATGCAAGTTGTGTTATAGTGCTGGACGTAGTTTGATCGATTGTGACCTCAGTTATAAAAGATTTCTTGCTTGGATTTTATTACAGGGTTTAAAGACTGCAAGTTCGTATTTTACTTGTGATATACATGGTTTTTACTTTCTACATATCAAAATATATTACTGAGATGTTGTAGTGTAAAAATAATATTGTGGATCTATGATGTTGGAGTGTTACATCAGTACGTTATATGGTGGAACTATGATGTTTAATGGTTATATGGTAGTATGATGTTTAATGGTTATATGGTAGGACTGTGATGTTGGAGTGTTATATAAAAGTAAAGTAAAGTTTCCCTTTCAAACCTGACGGTCTATGGGGCAAGTGAAGTAGAGTTCACTTGTTTCTGGGACCTCGGCATGTGAAGAGATAGTGTGGTCAGCACTATGCCCAGCCGCCTTTACTTTCCCTAACGTGAGCTAGGTACCCATCAGAGTTGGGTGGACTCAGGGACGGTCTACTGACTTTTACCCAGATTCGAACTCGAGACTTACGGGTTAGCAGTACAGCTCGCTACCGCTAGACCACTCCGTCCCATGGAGTGATATATGAGTACATGTTAAATGATTGAAATGTGATGTTGGAGTGATATATGAGTTTATGTTAAATGATAGAACTGTGATGTTAGAGTATTGTATGAGTTCCCCTACATGTTATATGGTAGAACTGTGATGTTAGAGTATTGTATGAGTTCCCCTACATGTTAAATGATAGAACTGTGATGTTGGAGTATTGTATGAGTTCCCCTACATGTTATATGGTAGAACTGTGATGTTAGAGTATTGTATGAGTTCCCCTACATGTTAAATGATAGAACTGTGATGTTAGAGTATTGTATGAGTTCCCCTACATGTTATATGGTAGAACTGTGATGTTAGAGTATTGTATGAGTTCCCCTACATGTTATATGGTAGAACTGTGATGTTGGAGTATTGTATGAGTTCCCCTACATGTTATATGGTAGAACTGTGATGTTAGAGTATTGTATGAGTTCCCCTACATGTTATATGGTAGAACTGTGATGTTAGAGTATTGTATGAGTTCCCCTACATGTTATATGGTAGAACTGTGATGTTAGAGTATTGTATGAGTTCCCCTACATGTTATATGATATAACTGTGATGTTAGAGTATTGTATGAGTTCCCCTACATGTTATATGGTAGAACTGTGATGTTAGAGTATTGTATGAGTTCCCCTACATGTTAAATGATAGAACTGTGATGTTAGAGTATTGTATGAGTTCCCCTACATGTTATATGGTAGAACTGTGATGTTGGAGTATTGTATGAGTTCCCCTACATGTTATATGGTAGAACTGTGATGTTGGAGTATTGTATGAGTTCCCCTACATGTTATATGGTAGAACTGTGATGTTAGAGTATTGTATGAGTTCCCCTACATGTTATATGGTAGAACTGTGATGTTAGAGTATTGTATGAGTTCCCCTACATGTTATATGGTAGAACTGTGATGTTAGAGTATTGTATGAGTTCCCCTACATGTTATATGGTAGAACTGTGATGTTAGAGTATTGTATGAGTTCCCCTACATGTTATATGGTAGAACTGTGATGTTGGAGTATTGTATGAGTTCCCCTACATGTTATATGGTAGAACTGTGATGTTAGAGTATTGTATGAGTTCCCCTACATGTTAAATTATAGAACTGTGATGTTAGAGTATTGTATGAGTTCCCCTACATGTTATATGGTAGAACTGTGATGTTAGAGTATTGTATGAGTTCCCCTACATGTTATATGGTAGAACTGTGATGTTGGAGTATTGTATGAGTTCCCCTACATGTTATATGGTAGAACTGTGATGTTAGAGTATTGTATGAGTTCCCCTACATGTTATATGGTAGAACTGTGATGTTAGAGTATTGTATGAGTTCCCCTACATGTTATATGGTAGAACTGTGATGTTAGAGTATTGTATGAGTTCCCCTACATGTTAAATGATATAACTGTGATGTTAGAGTATTGTATGAGTTCCCCTACATGTTATATGGTAGAACTGTGATGTTAGAGTATTGTATGAGTTCCCCTACATGTTAAATGATAGAACTGTGATGTTAGAGTATTGTATGAGTTCCCCTACATGTTATATGGTAGAACTGTGATGTTGGAGTATTGTATGAGTTCCCCTACATGTTATATGGTAGAACTGTGATGTTGGAGTATTGTATGAGTTCCCCTACATGTTATATGGTAGAACTGTGATGTTAGAGTATTGTATGAGTTCCCCTACATGTTATATGGTAGAACTGTGATGTTAGAGTATTGTATGAGTTCCCCTACATGTTAAATGATAGAACTGTGATGTTAGAGTATTGTATGAGTTCCCCTACATGTTATATGGTAGAGCTGTGATGTTAGAGTATTGTATGAGTTCCCCTACATGTTATATGGTAGAACTGTGATGTTAGAGTATTGTATGAGTTCCCCTACATGTTATATGGTAGAACTGTGATGTTAGAGTATTGTATGAGTTCCCCTACATGTTATATGGTAGAACTGTGATGTTAGAGTATTGTATGAGTTCCCCTACATGTTATATGATAGAACTGTGATGTTAGAGTATTGTATGAGTTCCCCTACATGTTATATGGTAGAACTGTGATGTTAGAGTATTGTATGAGTTCCCCTACATGTTATATGATAGAACGCGATGTTGGTGTTATATAAGTGCATGATATATGGTGAAACTGTGATGTTGGAGTGATTCATCAGCACGTTATATGGTGGAACGGGGATGTTAGAGTGTTATATGAGTGCCTGTTATATGTTAAAACTGTGATGATGAAGTTATATATGAGTAGGTAATATTGTTAGTTTTTTTACAAGTATACCCGTCATTTGGTGTAAATTAAAGCATTAAACATAACTTTTAAATAATTGGCTCTAGTGGTAGTCGAAAACAATTACCATTGTATATGATTTAAATTGTAAGGAGCCTGTTCAAATACAAATTAGTCATTTTAGTAACAGTATGTTCAAATGATAACAAAATCAATTCGTCCAGCATAAATTAGGCAACAATGTAAACAATGTAACTTACAAAAACATCCTGGGCCGTGTGTATCCCAAAGGACAGTGCATTCTAGTCTGAGGCACAACTTTCAATAGCTGAACGACTGTTGGAGCCGTCGTTGGGGTGTTGGGTGGGAGGGGTGACTTGTGTCACTCAAATCACTCAGAGGTGTTGGGTGAAAGGGCTAGACCGGCTTCACCAAAATGACAATAAGGAAGTGTCGTTGGATTTTGTCTATGTATTTTTTCTAACTAAAGATATCTGGGGCATTGGTGGTCGCACTGACCTGGGGCATTTGTTGGGTCACTGATCTAGGACACTGGTTAGGTCACTGACCTAGGACACGCACTTGTAGGGTCACTGACTTAAGATACTTGTTGGGTCACTGACCTAGGACACTTGTTGGGTCACTGACCTAGGACACTTGTAGAGTCACTGAACTAGGACACTCACTTGTTGGGTCACTGACATAGGACACACATTTGTGGTGTCACTGACCTAGGACACTCACTTGTTGTGTCACTGACTTAAGATGCTTGGTGGGTCACTAACCTAGGACACTTGTGGGGTCACCGACCTAGGACACACATTTGTGGGGTCACTGACCTAGTACACTTGTTGGGTCACTGACCTAGGACACTCACTTATTTGGTTACTGACCTAGGACACTTGTTGGGTCACTGGCCTAGGACACTCACTTGTTGGGTCACTGACCTAGGACACTCGTTGGGTCACTGACGTAGGACACTCACTTGTTTTGGTCACTGACCTAGAACATTTTTTGGGTCACTGACCTAGGACACGTGTTGGGTCACTGACCTAGGACACTTGTTGGGTCACTGATCTAGAACACTCACTTGTTGGGTCACTGACCTAGTACACTTGTTGGGTCACTGACGTAGGACATTCACTTGTTTTGGTCACTGACCTAGAACATTTTTTGGGTCACTGACCTAGGACACGCACTTGTTTGGTCAACAGAAGAGGGGAAAAAGTTAGAATAAATACACATAATCATAAACGAGAACGGCCGACGTTTTGACCAGTTACGTAGTTGCGCTCGAAATACAAAAATTCAGAACTCAGTTGTCAAAAAAAAAGTATTATTGCAAATAAACAACGTAAATTTAACAAAGTGTTTCCAGTAATTGTAATGTAATTTGTATTTGTCAATACTCTGTCAAAAACAATGTATTTTAAAAAGTGTGTAGTTTTAGAATTAGGCCTATATCTTTTATTTTTATCCGTCTAAATAAACAACGATAGCTGTCCGGAAGAGTTTTTAGTTGGCGTGGTCGAGTCGGTAAAGCTCATGGTTGCTTAACCGAAAAGTCTCGAGTTCGAACCCTCAGGCAGATGAGGCTCGTTAGCTGTGGACAGCCACTCTTCTAGGAGAGACAACTCCAAAATAAAACAACTGCTGCCTTGTAGTTTGTTCTTGGTTGGACAAAGACTATGGAAGCAAATCCAAAAAGAAAAGCAGGCTGAAATCGGACTCAATGACGCATAACAAGTTGACACGTAATCCTTAATTGTGATGGAAGCATGGTCGAGTCGGCAAAGCTCATGGTTGATAAATTCGAAAAAAAAAGTCTCGAGTTCAAACCCTCTGGCAGATAAGGCTCGATCCCTCCCAACACTAAAAATTAAGAACGAAGAAGAAGAAGCTGTCATTTTTTTCTATGCCCTATTTTATGAATAATTAAGAGGAGAAATCGCTTTTTAATTTGCTTAGTACAAAACTATTTAAATGAGCTTCATGTGCACTTTCTGATAGACTATTTATAGAAGAGAAATAAGTCATGGAAGTGTTTTGAATGTTTGCCTATCTTTCACACTACAGCCAATGTAGTTGTTGTTTTTTCTGCGTGACAGTGTTTTGTAGTTACTGTAGAATCATCACCGCTGCAGCAGATCTGGGTTGGTTTTTTTTTTTTCTGGTTTTTTTTTTTGTTTTGTTTTTTTGTTTTTTTGGCTGTATAGTGGTTCCATTCCTGATGTAGGCGTTTCCTCCCTTGCTCTTGAAAGATTAATGTTATCTCCTTTTAGAAATAGACTACCTGTAAATAATGCAATAACATGTAATTCTTTAATGATAATTTAAGATGGGTTTTCAAATTTCCATACTTTTCAGTACAACATGTTTTAAGTTTTAGTCATTTCTTAACTTTGACAAAATCCTTTTCGAAATGTAACTGTTGTTTTATTTCAAATAGAAACATTAGACCAGTGTTCAACCCTGCGTTCTACCCAATCGAGACAGGTAGGCTATGTCGTTAAAAGGGGGCCGTCCATGAAAAACACATCTGGCTTTTTTTAACCCCCACCCAACCCCCCCCCCCACCCACCCCCCTCCACACTGTCTAGTTTTGTCTCCAAGCCCTCCTTTTAAAAAAAGAGTGGGACTTCATTCAAAGACGGCCATCGAAGACGTTTGTCGGTATGTAGCAGACTGAGGAAGGGGGGGGGGGAGAGAGAGAGAGAGAGAGAGAAGGTGGACTGCAAATAGAGGTTTCCGAATGTTAGGCGCACACAAAAAAAGTGTCGCAATTGCTACAGAAAAATTTAAAATACACGTTATTTGTTATAATAACTTAGGTCTATGGATCCGAGTGTTTAAGTAGTTTAAATAAAAAATTTATTAAACGACAAGTTGACCTGCAACTGTTACTATATGCGAACCATTAAGTGCAAGTGTTGGGTACCATAACAATGAACCCTGTCTTGATAATCAGAGTTTCTTCTAGGCATCTCTTCGGATGGGCTCTGCCCCGTTTCCCCCTCCCCCCTTTCCCCCACCCCCCCCCCCCCCCCAAAGAAAGTCTATCGCCCCCTGAACAAAATGGAAGTATAGAAAATATATACTTTTAACAGTGCCCTTCCCCCCCCCCCTTTCCCAATCCCGGAGAAAAAAGTCTGGATAATGTTGATTGATTGACTTGGCACCAACATTATTATTATACAGATCTCGATCTATATTGTAACATGTAATAAGTTGAAGGCATATTTTTATTGTGCAATGGGCCTACACAAGTAAAAACAATTTAATTAAAAAGTCTAGTGACAATTTTAGCGCAATTTCCTTATGTTATCTAAAAATAGCTCTGTCGTAGCGTAAATCAAGAGCAGGGTTAGTAAAACCATTGGTTAGTTATTAAAACGTTTTTTATTTTAAAAAAATTTCAGTATTTTACATGTTTTATTTACAATAGAGTTACATGACTAAAAACCATTGCGCGCCTAGCTACTGAACGTGATGACGAAGCCATAGAACGTGATGGTGCCGCTATTGAACGTGATGACGCGTGTGGTGTGGTTGGAAAAAAGGCCTACTAATTCGGTCCAAATTTTAATTAATTCAAAAAAAATTTTGTGACCGAACGAAAGGATATTTTTGAAAACTTTCTTCGGCAATATTGTTCTAAATTATGGCAGGAATCGATTGGTACATGTTTCAAGTCGCTAAGTGGTCTGGTTGCCGAGATATGGGCCAAAAACTGCTTTTTTTTTCCGAGGTTTTTTGGCTTTTCCAGGAAATCCATGAAAGAAACCCGTAATTTTTATAGCCTATGTTCATCCTCGTAACTTGCTTAACATAATTGCTTTTGGAACTAGTCATCGATATTGCTTCGTTGAGGAGGAGATACGACTTAAAGCTGCGGACACACATCCATCCATCCATCCATCCATTCATACATTCATACATTCATACATTCATACATCCAGAAATGACGGGTTAATAAACGCAATTCTCCAGAATGGAAATTGCGCTAAAAAAATCTCAGCATGTAATATAGTAACCCAGGCTTTTATTTTTGTTATATAAATAGAGGTGCATGATTATTTTTTCAGAAAATTAATTTATCTTCTTTTTCATACATTTTTAAAAAAAATTTATTTTATTAATTGATTATTTTATGCGGGACATAGGCCTACGTCTGTCGGCTCTTCTACCCGTTAATAAGGCTGTTTTGATCACAGTAGCAAACTATAAAGACATGTTAACGCACTTTCATTTTCGAGTATTTTCAAAGCTGAGAATGTATACAGAAATCTCCATAACTTGCTGTTTGTTAAATAATTTATTTTTAAAATTTAAAACTTCAAAAATAAAAAGAATATATGTCCACTTGACATCGCCTGTGAGAAACTTAATGGAACCCTCTACTAAATTGTGGACAGCCCTAAACAAAGGCAAACAACAGGGCCACCTCTGTAGCCTTCATTTAAAATTATCTCGCTTTGACCAAGTAGCAGTGGCGTAGCGAGGGGGAGGGGAGAGGGTGCGGACCGCACCGGGTGACACCATTTAGGGGGGGGGGGGTGACACCAAAGCAAAAAAAAGCAAAATATATAGAGAAAATGATAATTCTACTTATTAAGTGACTAATTAGAGTGTTAAATAGTCTTTTAAGAGCAAATTTGACAAATCCCGACAAGGGTGGAGGGGGTGCAAATCAAAAGTTTGAGGGGGGGGGGGTGCAAATCGAAAGTTTGAAGGGGGGGTGCAAATTGAAAATTGAAAGGTTGATCAAGAGAGCGCGCCAGACTGACAGTTTGTCCCCGGGCGCCGAGAAGGGTCGCTACGCGTCTGCTTGTGGCTTCGCATTTCTCAGCAATTTAATTAATACATTGAATGGGAACGTGAATTCATATATCTTTCCCGACATAAACAATGTTGTGTACATGCAACACCAGTGTTTCTTCGGCACCATCCCCCCCCCCCCCCCGAACGAAATGGAATTTATATAGGAAATATATACTTTTGACAGTGTCCCGTCCCCGTCCCCCCCTTCCCCGGAAATTGTTGTCCGCATATACCCGGCATTGCCCACCCTAAACACAATCAACCAAAACCAAAACACACAAAAAAGAACCGCAAACATAACACAAACAAACACAACACAAACAAAACATTAACACAACAGAACCACAACACAACCCAACACAAACACAACACAAACACAACAAAACACAACACAACACAAACCGGGAAGGCTAGTATTATATAAAATTGTATATCTTCTTGTAGTTTGGTGCAGGTGTCTATAAAAGAGATTTCTGAAACCTATCTGTAAAGGAACATGACATGTGTGTTTATTAATCAGCATATACCCAGCATTGCCCACCCAAACTACAGCCAATCAAAACCAAAACACAAAAAAAAACATAACATGAACGCAAACAAAAATACAAGCGATAACACAAACTCAAACCCAAACCCAACCACAAACACAAACGAAAACACAAAACCAACCACAAACACAAACACAAAGCCAAAGAAAAAAACACAAACGAAAACGAAAAAGAAAGAACAAAAACGAACGCAAACGCAACCACTAACGCAAACCCAACCTAAACACAAATAAAACACTAACGCGAACATAAACGCAAAGTACTCACAGCCTAGCCCGGGGCGCCAAATCGCACCATGCTGGGGCGCTGGCGGAATCGCCTGTTTCAGCTTAATAAACGACTATAGTACCTATTCATAGTCTTTTGCACTCACTTAAACGAACGTAGGCGCCAAATCGAACACCCAAATAGCACCCTATCTGGGCGCCAGAGGACGCACGGATTCGATTCACTTAAAGTCTATAATAACCTTTCTTATCCATAGTCTATCGCACTGTTTAAAGTGAAATTATGCACCATAGCACTCACAGGTTATCCCAGGGCGCCAAATCAAACCCTGCTGGGGCGCCGGCGTACGCGCCTGTTTCAATTTAGTGAACAATTATAATACTCCAAGCTTATCCGTAAACGGAAAGAAATAAACATTTAGGACATGCAGGACCTGGCTTATTAACTGTTATTGATTAAAAATAATCAGAAGAAAACAGTACGTTCAGTGTATGGAATAAATAAAAGGCAGTATTAAAAATACCAATAACATTGCACTTAATCAATCCCCGCTAATTATGTAATTATTGTTTTGCCAACACCAAAAAAAGTAATAAAAAGTAAATTCTTTCTCCCCCACCCCCCCGCCCAATTTAATGGTTTTTTAAAGGGAAGTCATCGTGTTTTCCGAATCAAGGGACGTAATGGGAGCTAAAGAACAAAATGCAAATACATTTCAGCACAATTTTAGAAATTTTATAAACGTTGATACACTTTTTTTTTAATTTTTCTAAGTATATAAAATGAAAATTGTTTTTAAAGACTTTCAATATTAATTTTTTAACTCATAAATTTAGACCATGGGCACTTTAATGATCTAACACTTGAATCCATTGAAGTATCGGTTTTTTTTTTTTCGTTTTTTTTTTTTTTTATATTCCTTTGGAATCTACGACAAACATTTTACATACAAACATACAGAATTTCTAGTTGTTTTTCTTTTCCTGTTGCAATTTATAGTGTATAGCAGGGGTCGGCAACCTTTTGAGCCGAAAGAGCCAAAAGTAACAATGTACAACATTACCCGGTTTTTAAAGAGCCACTAACAGTTTTATGTAATAGTTTATTTGTTTAGGATTATATATATATATATATATATATATATATATATATATATATATATATATATATATATATATATATATATATATATAATCTCATTTGAATTTGTGTTGAGAGGATCTACTATGTAAGCCAGACTACTTGCATTTGTTTTGTATAGCTCAAATCTCTCAGTGAAAACATCTTTCATTTCGTTTATATTAATGCTGAAGTGATTGAATAGTAGCATTCGCTTTATAACGATTTTTTTTTTCAGATTTTTTTTTTGTAATTAAGTAATTTACCGCTCACCAAGTATTCAACAAAAAAAGTATTTTTTTTTTCGAAACAAACTTCTTCAAGCAAGACATAGGCTGGGTTTTCCTTTCAGTTTTACGCTTAGCTGGTTTAGTTTCTTTGTGATATCCACTATGAAGTTGAATGTTTCTATTCGGAATGGACAATGTAATAGGAAGTACATTTAGATAGGGACTAACTAAATATTCTAATATAATAGTGAATGTTTATTGTTTATATCTTATGTTATATTCTTATGTTTATTACCGAGCGCTGCAGACTAATATTTTATGAATTTTGAAAATAAAATAATTATTAATATTTGTGCATGGAGCTGAAAAGCCGCAACTGGACACCAAAAGAGCCGCATGCGGCTCGCCAGCCGCAGGTTGCCGACCCCTGGTGTATAGCAATTTGCATGATTAAGTTCAATAGCGTTTCTTAAATTATGTAATTAAGAATGCTAATAATACTATAGCACAATTGTGCGCAGTGTTTCTTCCAGACTTTTTTCTCTGGGGGGGGGGGGTACTTGAAATTGGGGGGGGGGGGGGTTAGACTTTCTTCGGGGGGGGGGGGGGGCGGACACTGTTAAAAGTATTTTCTATATAAATTATATAAATTTCATTTCGTTCGGGGGGGGGGGGCGGTAGAGATGCCTGGAAGAAACTCTGGTTGTGCGCTTTTAAGTATAATACATTGTAATAATCTTATTACAATACTGAAATAGTTCTAACATGTGTATATTTATTTTAATAATTATAGTATAAAATCAAATAATCAACAGCGGAATAAATATATTTATATAAAATACATGGTGAAACATACTTTATATAGATCAGGGGCGTAGCGAGGGGGGGGGGGGCGGGGGGTGCGGGCCGCACCGGGTGACACCATTTAGGGGGGGGTGACACCAAGGCAAAAAATAGCAAAATATATAGAGAAAAACTTGAGTGTCGGGGGTGCAAATCGAAAGTTTGAGGGGGGGGATGCAAATCGAAAACTTGAGGGGGCGTGCAAATCGAAAACTTGAGGGGGGGGTGCAAATCGAAAGTTTGAAGGGGGGGGTGCAAATCGAAAACTTGAAAGTTTGTCCCCGGGGAAGGGTCGCAACGCCTCTGGGGGGGGGTGACACCATTAAGTGCCGCACCGGGTGACACCCGACCTCGCTACGCCACTGATATAGATCTACATTATGAAATTTTAATTTACTTCAATATCAAACGAATGTTTTCAAAGTAAAAAATTCCAAGACTGAGAGTAGCGTGAATAGAACTGATATGCACACAAAAACGGAACCGTAGAGATAGATCAACTTTTCTTTTAAATCACGTGACCTTCATTATTTTGGCAACATGGCTTCCTACGAAGCAAATAAAAGGGTAAGAATGCTATAAATATCTATTAGTATTATGTATTTAAATGAGAGCTAAATTGTGCTGTTTTGGGACACCATTTCAGGTTGGAATTTCTGTCGTAAATGCGAATCCGTAGTTTTAACAATGCATTATAATGCACATTAAAAATGTGGTTCATTTATGAGTCAGAATATCAGAATGAGTGGGAGTAGTGCTGCTGCAGCTGCACTGTGATGAGTGTGAGTGATGTGATGAGGAGACTTTCACTGAGTTAAGACTCTTAAGTTCGTGTTACTGTGAGTAGATTGATCTTGATTTAAAATCTAGATCTATTGACTGGTATTCTAGTAAAAAAATTAACCAATTCGTTCAAAACATGTTTAAATATTAGAATCTAAAAAATAAGCCTATTCTATATTAAATAATAAATATAAATAATAATAAAAATAGGCCCAATGAATCAAACTAATGATGTTTGTTTTACTTCATTTAGTTAAATTTAGGGATGATATTTAGATTTAGAATTGTAGATGATTAGGATGTATAATTGTATAATGATGTCTGAAAATAGTAGTATGGATGAGTATTGTAATCTCGTCTAGTTTTATGGTTAGAAATTAGGGTTAGTCGTACGGTATTCCTAGGGCCTAGCTACATACATAACATAGTAAAGATAGGGTTATTTTACTTTAAGGGATAGGTTTAGCATTATGATTAACATTAGCAAGTCATAGATCTGTGTGTTTTTAGTTAACTAACATAAAAAAAGTATAAGAAATCCTTTTTTAATGAAATTACTGTCACTGTAGGCTAATTTAAGGTCTATGCTAATTAGTAATTGATTATTAAATCATGATTATGCTTAAAAATTTGATTGTAAGTAAGTTAATTAGGCTAGTAAGTAAAAGAAATATACAAAGCGTAAGATGCCATAAGAGTTATGGCTTAGGCCCAGGGCCTAATTAATTTAATTAGGCCAAAAGTTTTGTTGGTAACCAGGTACACACCACATTAATCTCACCGACTGGATTAGGCATAGGCCTACTATTACCACTTTTTAGAGAGAGTCTATTCATACACTAACCAGTCATATTATTTTCATATTATTTTTTTATTTTATCGTCTTGCACACGATGTTCAGCTTCTCACTGATGTAACAACATTACAGGTGGTCAAAGTGGTTAGCTTCAGGAGAAAAAAAGTTAGGGTTAGGGATAAGGTTATATCTTAAGACGTAAGCTTTATAATAGTACAATTTGTATAGCTAATTACATTAAGATACCTTAACTTACAGTGTGTATTGGGTTTTGCTATTTGGTTTGATTATGTCAAATAAGGAACACTTACTTTGAGTAATATTTTAATCCATATGGAAGATTTACTTTTGTGTAATGTAAATTTTAAAAATTTACCTTTTTTAAAAATATATGAACCATATTTAATATTGTTTAATAATTACAGAATCCATTCAAATTCACAATCAATAATTCACAAAATGTATGGCTGGTTAACTAACAAAAATATTTTGAAACCGTGAAGCACCTCTGATGTCAGTGGAATTCATGTGTGGCTGATTCTAGTAATTCTGCTGAAAATGAGTCATGGATTAGGTAGAGGGCGAGGTGCCCTTAAGTCTCGCCTGCCCCCCATACATATGCTGGGGAAACATACACCTGTGGATGAGGATGAACCCCCAGATGTTCCAGTTCAGGTACAGTTAAATTAAGTTACCATTTATATTAAATAAAAAACGTATTGATATCTTTTTAAAAATAAACAAAAATTGGTGTTAAATATTTTGAATTAAATCTTATTATTTTAGGCATTTGGTTTTATGGAGACTGATGGGGATCAGTCTTCTACATTTGAAACAACATTTGATTCAGCTGATGCAGAAGATGCGAGTAAATTTTTACGGAAAGTATTTAATATACTTCAGCCTGGATACCATGCTTGTAAACGTATCCCAGACATGGATGGTGGCTATTTCAGCCATTGCCCTAGGTAGTAAGAAAAAAAAATTATAAGATTTAGAAATACACATTGAATCTATAGTTTTAGAGCACTGTATTTTAAAAGTGTTGTTTTTTTTTTTACAATAAATCTGATAATGCAAACAAGTATCATTTATCTGTTGTTTTAACCTGTTAAAAATCTAAATACTTTTATATTTTGTTTGTGCAGCATTAAAAGCTGGTATATACTTTTAAAAATTTGTTTCTGTACTAAAATTAATCTTTTAATTATTTTTTTTTTGTGAACAGGGGAGTTCCGCTTGGGAAACAATATTCAAATTTAAGGAGGCTAATGGAAGAGAGGGCACAATTAGAAATATTAAAAGATTGTTTGATAAGGGTCAAATCAGCTCAGGTAAGAATCAGTTTTTATATATTTTAAGTTTAAACTTTATTTTTATATCATTAAGGGGCTAGTTGACATATAACTGTATGAACTGCATATTTCTTTTTCTAGACTTTTGTTGAAGAGTTGGAAAGTCTGATCCAAATGGAATGTCGCACAGCTTACTCTCTAAGACATGGCTGTACTCAAGAAACCCCAGTTACAAAGCTCTATTGTTTAAATGCATTGTGTGAGGACCTGCGCCTCCATGTGGCTCATTGGAATAGTATCAAGCAAAGACTCAACACAAATCACTGGTTACAGCCTAGATTAGGACAGCTGTGTTTGCAGCTTCAACAGATTATGCAGGTTCTTACAACTACTGTACTAAAAGCTGTCTGTAATTTGGATCAACTTATACATATAGGTTTTGAGGTGTTTGCCCATGGTAATATGGAGACTCTGACTCCAGAGATCATGTGGAACATCACTAGGGGACTAGAAGATTTCAACATCATAATCAATGGTCTTAAGCTTCATTTTCAAGTGGATAAATCCCTGACTTTTGGTAACCATTTGTTTTCAGCTCAAATCAAAACAAACACATCTGTTGTGAACTCTGCTTTAACAAAGCCTCTTAGGACTATTCCCTTTACTAAAGTATTGAATATTCTTGCTAATGAGAGATCAAAATATGCTGCCAGGCTAACTCATGAGTTCTTTACTCAAAATGAGCATTTTCTTCGTATTCTTCATGCGGGAAATTTACCAGCGTTTGAATGGGATGATTATGTACCTTATCAAAATCAGCCCCATTCTATGATGATGCGTAGTGATACATCGGACTACCACACATTTACAGGAAGCAGTACCAGTCTCAATGCAACATTTCTACAAGTTGGAACACTGCGAGCGCCAGACCTATCAAACCTTGTGTCGCCACTGATACACTTCTCCCAGAAGGAGCAAGAGTTTGCTGAGAATTTTTTACTTATTGTTTGCAATTCAACTTCCTTGCTAAGGAAGAATGAGCCCCACAAACCCCACAGAGCTCGTCATGCAAATAAACAGGTAGAAATGAAATCCCCGTTGAGTCCTGTTGTTGGAAGGCCACCAAGGGTGCAGTTTCAAAATGACACCCCTGTTGTAAACCGGACAGATTCACAGAGAAAAACTGTTTCATGGGGAGATAATGCAGATAACACTATACGAAGTGCAGTAGTCACCCATTACATGGATTCTATGTGGACTCACCTTGGGAGAAACCTTGACCTGTTTCTTGATGAACCAACTTGGAGGGGACGTAATTGCCTTCTGTATTCTGAAATAGGGTCGCTGCTTCTCTACAATGACACAATAAATGCTATACTGCGGAATATGATAGAACTTCTTTGTTTCAAAGGTAAAATTCACTTAAAATATTAACACTATTTTTGTAAAATAAGTTGGGGCAAAAACATTACCTTTACTGATAGTAAATTATTTGATATTATTTTATTTAGCTATTTTTTCTGTACTTAATTTATCTTACAAATAATAATAAGGTAAAAATACTAAACATGCAACTATTTCTTTTCTATATTTCATTATATTTTTCAGATATATTTCCTCCTACCTCTGTTCAACCCTTGCTGGGGGTTGTTTTTAGACTACATGCTCTGTCTTCTTTTGGGGCCTGGGATGAAAGTAAGTTTTTTTTCCCAAGTTTAAAATTAAAGGTGATTTAAATTTTTCTGATAAAATTGTTTGAAAAACAATTACCTTGAAACTAGATACAAACCAAGTATATTTTGTCAGTATTTTTTATACTTTTAAGTAAAGAATTTTTAATTTTTTTTTTTGTTTTAAATTTTTCTGCTTTGTTATTTATATTTTTTGTTTTCATTTATTATTAGCTTCTATTCATTTGCTAATGATTTTAATTGTAATTCATATTAATTACTGAGCAGATGCAAGTACTTGTAGGCATACTAATTGAAACACATACTGACTTTTATCATTGATCCTTTTACAGTGATGAATGCATGTCTGGCCTCAGAAATGACAGATAAATGTCAGCCATGTTTGATAAATGGTGACCTTTATTGTACACGCACTGGCAAGTTTTTGAGAGATATGTACAAGCCCCTAATGAGCATTTTAAAAGAGATAAATCAGTGCTTCCCAAAAAATCGAGGTTTACTTTTTTTTAACATTACTGTTACAATTTTTAAATACTGTACATTTTAGTCACATCATATTTTATTTTGTTTTTCATTATTTAATACAAAAAAATTAATTTAAAATTAGCCATAATACATCAATATCAATTCAGTTTTATGTGCGTAAATAAAGTAACTTATTTATTGTCAGATTCTGAAAATGTCATTCAGCATGCTGATATTGATCTTGGTGTGTGTGCTGGTGTGACTTGGCGCATACTGACAACCTGCAAATTGGCCATGTCTTGGTGTAGTTCTAAAGTACAGCAGCTGCTGTCTTCTTGGAATGTTAATCAGTTTCTTTTGCTTACACACTGTGATCTTAAGGTAGAGTATGTTTACATCTTTTTGGTACCTGGTGGGTTAATCCATATCTAGGAGAATTTAGATGTTTTATTACTGCATTACATTAGATTTGAATTAGCGTTAGCAGGACTTTTCTCAATAAAATGAGATATTAAGCTATTTATTTCAACCAATGTTAGTGAATAGATATATTTATATAAATATTTGTTATTAACAATGGAGTCAAATTACAGATGCTTGTAGATTCGACAAAAAGTGTGTCCTACTTGCTGCAAAGTTTAAACCTAACAGAAGAACATGGTGTGATCAAAGTTTCTGATATTTTGTCTCAGTGCCAACTTGGTGTTCTGAATCAGCAAATTGATGTTGTTAATGGCCAGATACAGGCTAGTCTCTTTGTTAATCTTAGCCTGCCAGATATTTTGAAGTTATTTTTTACTTACATGTTAATTAATGGTTTACAAATTAGCAGGAACCTTTATTTTATATGTTATACTTTGTTTTGATTTTACACACTCAGTGGCAGTATGGAAAAATTGTTGTGAACATTAATCTTATGTTATACTTTGTTTTGTTTTTAGACACTCAGTGGCACTGCCATGAAAATATTTCTAGACAAATACAATGAACATGCATCAAGATTCTTTCAAGAAAACATACTGCCTGCGCGCATGTGGAAACGAAAACTGTTACCTGGTACTAAAATTGATAGTGAAAATAACAAGATTTTTTAAATAATTTATTTTCATATTGATAACTGCTTGAAATATTACTAAATTTTATTTTTCTTACAGAGGAAATAGCTGAACCAAGCCGCTATGCTGTGGATGGTGTTGAACTTTTGCTAGCTTCAGTTGTACATGGAATGTCAAATCTTTCAACAACGTCACAAATTGGAGTCATATCACTGGTTACCGTTGCTTTTTGCAATGCCTGGATTAGCTTAATTTTAAAGGAGAAAATAAGATTTAGGTTAGTGAATGACAAACTTTTTTACTGTAATTTTGATCACCCATATTTAAACATTACTGCATATACATGTCGTACGTATAAAATGTGTAAATACTTGTCATGTCAGTTGTTTCAAATTTTAATGTTTGTGTGACATTTGTCCTGAACACAAAAGTCTCAAGTATTCATTATTTAAGTTTTGGCTTTTAACTATTGGAGTTCAACTTTAGGGTTTACACAGTTGGATACATTTATTATACCCATACTAATTGTTTTAGCTAAGCAGTGTTGTTAATTGATAAATAAATTCTAAATAGCATACAAATTTAGCAAAATATTTTTTTTAAATCTTATTTTTAAAAGATTTAAAGAAACTGGTAATTTTGCATTTGATAATAAATAAATATGCTGTTTACTCTTCAGTTTATGGGGTGCTGTTCAGCTAGGCATAGACTTTGACTATGTGAAATCTCAACTTAGCCAGCTGTTAACAAATGAAGAAGTGAGACAAAGTATAACAGAACTAGCTATATTTCATCAGATGCAAGGTATTGTTGTGCTTCTTAAACGACAACCAAGCCAAAAACAATCTAGTAACAGATTAATGGATAATATCAGTAAGTACAAAGTTGATTTTTTTATTGATTCTAGTGTATCTATCTTGGGTAATGGGTTTTGTAAACTAAAACTTTACATCAGCTTTGACAAATTTCTACTATATGATTCAAGTCATTGTACCGATATATTTATCATAATCTTTGTGTTTGATAATGAAATGCTCATATTATCACTTTGGTTTTCAGTGTGTGATTAATAATGAAATGCTCATATTACCACTTTGGTTTTCAGTGTGTGATTGATAATGAAATGCTCATATTATCACTTTGGTTTTCAGTGTGTGATTGATAATGAAATGCTCATATTATCACTTTGGTTTTCAGTGTGTGATTGATAATGAAATGCTCATATTATCACTTTGGTTTTCAGTGTGTGATTGATAATGAAATGCTCATATTATCACTTTGGTTTTCAGTGTGTGATTGATAATGAAATGCTCATATTATCACTTTGGTTTTCAGTGTGTGATTGATAATGAAATGCTCATATTATCACTTTGGTTTTCAGTGTGTGATTGATAATGAAATGCTCATATTATCACTTTGGTTTTCAGTGTGTGATTGATAATGAAATGCTCATATTATCACTTTGGTTTTCAGTGTGTGATTGATAATAAAATGCTCAAATTATCACTTTGGTTTTCAGTGTGTGATTGATAATGAAATGCTCATATTATCACTTTGGTTTTCAGTGTGTGATTCAGCTTCCTCAGCCCTCTCTCCAGAGCCAGTGTCTGACTCTAAAACTTTCTCCACTACCCAGTCCAGTCTATCAGCTGTAGGCAATGGGACTCACAAAACTTCAAAGTCTAGCCATCTCTCAGCTCAGGAAGAAGAGAGCGCTGCATGCTCTGTGCCCAACATGCAAGAATGGCTGGCTCTGAGAGCTATCGGGGGCTCTAAACCATGGAAGTTTCCTGCTTGTTTTTCCAGAAGTTCTAGTGATGATTAAACATCAATCTGCTTTTTTTACATTTTTATCTGTACCTGTTGTTTTATTAACCAAAATTGTTTCATTTGAGCCTTGAAATACTGTATTGCTTTGTTAAGATTCACTTGTAAATTTTAAGTATTAATTAATAAGCTAATTGTATACATATTGGTGACTGTAATTAACAGCATGTTAAAGAGGTATTTTTCTAACAATTGAAAAGATATTGGTGGTTGTTTAAAAACTGGCCATCATGATATTTAGTATTTGTTTAAAATATTTGTATTTAAATAATTTAGTACGACAACTCTCTGTTAGGTAAACGTTCAGTAAATTATTACCTCAGCAGACGTACAATCTATTACTGTAGAACATTGTACCTCAAAATTTCGTTTCAAGCAAATAAGGGGGAGGAGGAGATCAATTGGTCTACATTATGGGTTTCACTTCAATTTTTTTCAAAAGATTTTTTAATTTTTTACTGATCATTCAGATAGTTATAAAATAATTCTTTGACTCATTTTATTACTTAAGAGATAATGTGAAACCTTTATTTTCTCACTGTTAATTTATGTGGCACCAGTAATTTAGTTTCTCAAATGTGAAACTCCTCTTAGACAAATGAATATGTTTCTCCTTGACATAGTGGTGTAGTATTTATGACCATCACTGGGACGTTCATTACATTCAACATTGTGACCATTTATATGTGCCCAAAAAACATACTGTTGTATATTTCTGGGTGGAAAATCCTCTCTTACTACACAACCTTGTTTCTTTCCTAATTTAGACATGAGCTCTTCACCTCTAACTGCCCTTTGTTGCAAATGTCATCATAAAAGTTACATCTCATTATTTAGTATAGATAACTTTTTAAGATTTGCTGGGAAGAGTTATCTTTATGATGGTCTTCCACATTTATGCTGAGTCGTACAATTCTCCTCATCAAAATAAAAATTATTTTAGATATATATATATATATATATATATATATATATATATATATATATATATATATATATATATATATATATACATTTTTAAAAGAATAGAGTATAAAATTTAAAATAGTATTTCATGTTAGTCGTCTTAAAATTATTACACTTTAAATCATATGATATAATTTAAGCTGTATTTTGTGTCTGATATGTGTAGCAATGTACTAGAATATTTGTTTGGATCTAACTAAACTGTGATCTCATCTATAGCATGAATATCAAATGCAGTTATAAATAAATTATATATTTTTAATCATTTTATAATTTTTAGGATAATTATAAATATGGCATGTAAAAAATGTATTTACTATAGAAAAATCTGGTCTACTGCTTCTTTTGGCAAATGGCACTTGATTGTTAACTTCTCACTGTTATTGTTGCTGTGTTTCATGACAAGAATGTGATATATGATGCTAGTCTGTTTAAGAGTGTAATGTGCCAAATAATTTTAATGCAATGTCGGGTATTAATAAATTTATATATACTGAATGTGATGAAAACACAAGTAGAATTCATATTAGTGTATTAAATATATCAAAGTTATCCACTGATTCTTGTATTCCGGCAATAATTTTAATTCTAACAATCATATCTTTAAAAAAATAATTTTGATTGAAAAACCTATATTTAATACTAGAGATTTTAATATTTATTTTCTTATTGGCAAAGTGTAATGTTCACCTTAAGTGCCAGTCACTGTTTCTTAACAATTAAAAAATTAAATCTTTATTCTTACTTATTTTTGTAGTTAAAAATGTGTAATATTAAAAAGAAAAGGAACAAAAAAAACTAACCTTACAATTTTATTTTGCTAATTCTTTTTTTTTAAGCAATTAAATGGAGACATGCGCTGATTATTTATACTATTTTGGTGTAGCCTAATTTGCTTTCACTTGAAGTACTTCACATTCTAGATTAGAAGTTTTTGTATCAACTACAAAAGGAATTGGGTGTATCATTAAGATTGACAAGCTTATAGGGCAATGTCTCTAGTCATACAACATAGGTAAACATAGTTTTAGATGGGTGTGCTAGTCATTCTGAATAATCAAATGTTAATCTTTGATGGGACATATCAATGTTCATCCATCAAAATGGAGTTTTTCCATTCGTGAGCAGTATTTAGACTCTCAGGTAAAGGTTGTCATATGGTCTTTATCCACTGTTTCTGACCTAGATTTGAATTTATAAAATTTGGGACATATTTTAAATGTGATTAAACATTCTAACCCAGGTTTTACTTTAGGCAAGTTTATTTGGGAAAAAAATTAAAAGTGATTCAAGATTCAGACCTATTTTACTTGAAACAACTTTATTTAGGATGAATATGAAACATTCACAGATCATCACTGCTGAATAAGTTAACTTCCACATTGAAAGCTCATATCATCATGTTTCATAGTAGAGATTAAGTTTAACCTCTTCATACTTTGCTAACCAAAATACAATTTCTAAAGGCTTATAATATTGTGTAGTGTTTTATTACAATTGTTCATCATTATACTAAATATAATATTTAGTAGCCATTTAAATATTGTAATTTAAAGACTATTTTTAATTCTCTGCAAATGTTAGTAAAAACAGTGTTGTTGAAAACATCACGATCTTAAAATTTAATTATATATATATATATATATATATATATATATATATATATATATATATATATATATATGCTGTGTGTATGTAAGCAGACAATTTATGGGGTTCCAGGTAATGAACTCTTCAGGTTACAAATGTCAACAAACCCATGAAAAAAATGTGGCTATTGGCCAACAAAATATTTCCATTAAAAATGTTTTTTTTGTTTACTTTAATGGCTAGACAAAAGCACACCAATTTAAAAAAAATAAATCTGTGGCCAACTTAGTGGAAAACTAGTGTGTGTGGTTTTTATTTCAATTAATGCCCTGAGTCTCAACCTTTTGTATATCCAATGTTAATGTTTAATGCTTTTCATGTAAACTGTTTTGTTTATACACTGCCAATATTTATATCAATACTATTTTGTATTGTGTTATATTGCATAACTCAGAAGACTAATACATATTAAAATACTTAGTACTCATATCTTGCTTTGTATTTTAATCCATGGTGATAAATAAGCCCTGATTTTTAAATCTAATAAACATAATTATAATTAATTGAATCAATTACCTGTCAAAATGTGATTAACAAAGCAGTTTAATTGTTGATTGTCTATTAATCAAGATGTTTCCATCATAATCCTCCAATTGCCAAAGAGATTGCTTTTGATACACTTTTCTGTATGATTAGTTTTGTAGGTTGTTTGTAACTGCTGTGATATTTTTTACCATTAATTTACAGTGATTTTTATTTTTTAATTTGTATGAAACAATGATATTATTATTGAATTCTATTATTTTTTGTGCTGAGTTAATTTTGTCTTAGTATTTTTTGTGTGATTTTTTATTGAATTTTTTACACGCTAGAAAAAGATTATTGCTTTATTTAGTTGTACAAGCATCATTTTTATTTTCATTACTGACATGAACTCCTGACATGTTATTTCCCTTGAGTGCACATTTAAAGAGGTGTGTTTTCTTTCTGTCTCACCTTATGAACCATTTCTGTGTGAGTTATCTTTCCTTAATTTACAGTTTTTAATAAGTTGTTAAACTTATTTCAGTGGATTAATTATTAGTAGGTTTTTAATTGCCTGGCTATAAAGTGATGCAATTTTTTTTAATCTTTAATGTCACTATGATTTGAACTCAAAATCAGTGAGGTGACTTGTACAACACGTTTATCAGCTAGATTTCATACTAGCTTGTCCTTTGACTATAATTAATTAGCAGGGGAGTGGGCTGATTTTATGAAATAACAGAACAAGCACAGGTGCATTTATGTCCAGGTTAAAATTTAAGTTTGGTTAGGTTTTTCTCAGCAGGCGGGAGATGAATACTTGTATATTTTAAAAGTGTATTATAGAATCTGAAATCTTTATTTAACTTTAATGACATATCGGTAAAACATTTCTTTACACCCTATTGCAAGCTAATATGACCTTAACCTGTATTATCAAACATGACCTTAAACCTTTCATTAGAGCTACTTCACTGCATGGAATCCAACTTAATGTATTTATAGAACTGTCATTGTAATCTCCTACATACAGCGGGTGGGATGGCTAGTCATCCTTTAATGTCTACATTGTAAGGATCTTCTGTTGCAGCTTTTCTAAACTGGAGAGTACAAATGTAACCTATAGAGCTAGATATTGTTACATCAAACTACATTTTACATGCGTCTGATTTATTTGTACAAGTTTTGAGGCCTCAGTGAAAGACTCATGTTAACTCACATACTGTTTCTATTTTTAGAATGAACTTTTTTAAAAATTGAATATAACTAAAAAAAATTCTCTAATGCTATGTTTATTGTTAAAAGTTAATCAAAACAATTTTTTTTTAAACAGTGTACCAGTTTTTTGCTTGTAATAAGCCAAGTATACAAAAACAAAATATTAAAATATTTATACAAAAAATATGAAACTATTTTAAAAAAAAAAAATAAGGCATGGATGAAAAATAACTAGGAACCTGTGTGGAGTGTTGAAACTAAAACATGTAGTGTTGCACATTAGTCAGTACGTAATGTTTGCTGTATGCACACGATCTTCTGTATGTTCTATGTGTGTACCTCAGCACAGTCATGGCCCATGCAATAAACTTACATCCCATAAACTTGGCTTTTGATTTGTACCATCTTTCCAGAAATACTGGTCTCTCTTCTATAACATGGTGTATTGTTTGTGTAATGTAGTATATGCACTGAAGAATGTTTCAAGACTATAATATTCTGCTGTTTTTCCAACTAATTTGTTTACGTTACACAGTGTGCTTATGGTCCAATATCTTGAAAATCAATTTCGACCAATTTTGGAGTGATTTTTTCTAATTTTGCAGAGCATCTTCAATAACTACGCTAAAATGATTTTTTTAATATAATTAAATATTAAGTTAGTCATTAAAAATGGTTTCAAACATTACCATATCTATTAGTATTAATTAAAAAGGGGAGATAACTAGACAGTAGCTATGACTCGATCAGGCTAATGTTGAAGACACCCCAGCTAGACAAAGGGCAGATAAAATAGGCCTAGTGCCTATACATCAATTTTTAAAATAATTGTTTTCTTTTTTACTCTATGGTTGTGTAGCGTAATCAGTACAAAATAAAAGGCGTCTAAAAATCCTAATAACAAAACAATAAGAAACGGAACCAATTTTCTTAAAATAGGCCTAAAAACGTTAAAGTTTTTAGTTTACTCATTTTTTTTCCTCTTATGTGCTTTTCAATTACTAGCTAATTATAATTATTAATTATAAAAGTTGTTTTATTTTCAGTTTTTATTGTAATTAGGCCAGGAACTTCATCATCACCTTAGGATTACAAGGTTCTAAGTGGCATATTTTATAAAGGCACTTTAAAGCCTTGTAGCCAGGGGTATGGGCGTTTTGTAATAGGTGGTTCATAGCTTGCTACTTCAGACTGTCAGGTTATTTCAATAACCAGCTGATGCGCTTCAGTGATTGCCGTCTGCCGCTCACGTGACTTTCATCGAACAGTCATGTCACCTTGAACCTGGCCAGCCGTTGAGCTAACAGCTGCAGTCATGTGTGGATCACTCAGGGTCTTTGTGCTGACGTCATCGTGTACTGTGTGGACTACACGGGGTCATGCAGTCGTAAACGTGTTGGCCAGTTGGTTTGATTCCATCTAGTCAAATGTTACAATAGTTATATACCAAGCAAAGCTTAAATTGGACTGAGATAATCGTATTGGCCAGTTGGATTGATTCCATCTCGTCAAATGCTGTATCAAGCCAAGCCTTTGTGATACGCCTGCTTTACATATATGGTCGCCGCGTTTTAGACCTTATTTGAGCAAGTAAAGATTAATTAGAGGCATGACATTCAAGCAATGGGTATTCCCCTATTTGTGTGCTGCTGTGCATTTGATTAATCCCATCCTTCCACTTTTGACACAGTAAATTACACTACCAAAAGGCAGCAAATAACGCCCTCTGCCCGCCTTGTAAAAACTAATCCGGATGCACAAAAAAGTCGTAATATCACGTCTGTGATAGAACTCTAGCTAGTTGTTACTGTGCTAATTATTTTGTTTGATCCCCTATAAGAAAGCGTCATGAGTGTATGGCAAACCCGTACTCGTGTTTTATTTAAGCTAGCATTCATGCATGTCTCTACCAATCGTTGTAAGACGTGAATACTAGTGGTAATTTTGTATGGAACAAAGAGATCGTGGATCGCATTATTTCTTTGTTAAGAAATCACCAGAGCGTATGTGTTTTGTTCGTCTTCACAAAGATGCTAATGAGAGTCTTTGTTTGTGTTGTCGTGTTCATGTTCATTATTTAAGAAAGCCTCCAGCTGAATTCGTTGTTCGAATGGACGTCAATACACAACGTCCAGAACTGAAATTGTGTTTACAAGGTTTTTGTTTTTGTTTTACCGACCCTTGTTGCGCGTATTACCTTAATGGATAAAGAGGTAGAGACAAACTCAAGTAGCATACCCTGTTAGGAAAAGTGGGAAACTGTTTTTGTAACCAGACCTGAAACCAATCATAAAACACAGTGGAGATCAGTTGGAGAAAACTGGAATCTTCTTTAAAACTTGCCCTGCTATTATCTGTCAGTATATGTTCACTTCGTCACAGAGACATGCTGTATTCCCTCCATGCAGAGGCGTAGCGAGGGGGCGGGGGTGCGGACCGCACCGGGTGACACCATTTAGGTGGGTGACACCAAGGCAAAAAAAATAGTAAAATATATTGAGAAAAATTTTAGGGGGGGTGCAAATCGAAAGTTCGAGGGGGGTGCAAATCGAAAGTTCGTGGGGGGGGGGTGCAAATCGAAAGTTCGAGAGGGGGGGTGCAAATCGAAAATTGAAAGTTTGTCTCCTGGAAGAGTCGCTACGCCTTTGGAGGGGGGGGGGGGGATTGACACCTTTAAGTGTCGCACCGGGTGACACCCGACCTCGCTACGCCACTGCCTCCATGTAATTCACATTCAGTTTGCCATAGTATGCTCTTTTTGTCTTTATAAGCTTACTACTGCTCGTCCTAATCCTGTTTCGGATTTAAACCGACGACTAATTTAATTTATTATTTCATTTATTTTAAAATTGCCGACTCGTGAGTCCAGCTGTTGCTAGGAGAGAAGAAAAGAGAGAGAGAGAGGGTGGGAGAGACTTTGCTACCTCTCCAGCGTGTCAATCCATTTCAAGCGTGAAGCCGCGACAACGCCTGAATTAGCCAGCTGCCGCCTACATCCCCACAGCCTCGCTCTCCGATCTCGCACAGTCCTCAGCCGACTCTAGTACCGAGCGGACATACACACCACCAGCAACAACATGTCTCAGACGACGAAAAGTTTTGAGGAGAAATGTAAAGTGTTCTTCGACCAGGCCAACGGGGGTAACCCTATAACAGTGGGCCAGCTGGCACGAGTTATCCGAAGTGCTTGTCCCAACTTCCAGGGCACCGATCAAGAAATTGCTGTAAGACTTTTTTTTTTCGTCGCAAATTTTTATATCATGTTTTGTAATGTCATTCAATATGTAAAAATGTAAGTATATAGGGGACAATGAAGATGTTATTGGTCTATACCTTTTTTGTTTGTTTAAGGCAATATATAACGTCAAGAAATTTTAGCCAATTTTACTCTCTTACGTTATTACTAACCACCCCCTCCTTTATTGTGGAACTTCGCAGCATAAAGCCAAGCACCCCCCATCAAATGATTCCACGAAGTTCTACCCCACCCCATGAACACACCATAATTATAACTCAGCATAACGTGTTTTTTCACCAGTATGACTTTCTAAAGCTGCTTGTGATAAAATGTCACAGTCTTAGATTGCACCAGCTCATTAAAAGCCAGATATGTTCTAGAAACTCTCCACCCCCCCCCCTCCCGCCCCTACTCTGTTGTGCGTCGATCGTACACATAGACATAAACAACTGTCGCCCTAGTGTGCTGTCGTCTGCCGGCGCATGATGAATCATTGATTGAAATAAACACTGCAGCAACCTAAACGATGCAGTTATCTAGTGGGTAAAGTCGATTTTACTTACAAAAACTATTTGTAAGATTTCATCTCTGAAAACAACCGAGTACTAAAAGAAGAGGTTGGAAGAATATTGGTAGTGTAACATTGAAACAAAAAAAGATGCCTCTGTTTAGTGGGAAGCCTCAAGGACACACGCGCACGCCCCCCCCCCCCCACACACACACGGGCGCGCGCGCATTTAAATTACATTTTAAAAAATAAGAGCTTCAAATTAACTTTGAAGTTTTACTGGGAGAAGGAAGGAGAGTTTCTTTCAGTTTCTTCTGCGCTGCCACCCCCACCACCCAAAGCACGTCGAATGGCCCCCTGAACGAAATAGAATATATATAGTTTCAAGTGCACCCCCCCCCCCCCCCCCCCCCGCCCCGCCCCGGAGATACATGTCTAAAAAACACTGGAAAAAATTGGACTCATGGGGTCGTACTTAAGTCAGAAGTTCAAACAAATAAGATCATACTTCTGTTAAATATACAAATACACGAGGTCATACTTCTGTCACAAATTTAAATACAAGATGTCATAATTCTATTACAAGTTGAAATACGCAGGTCCTATTACTGACTCTAATTCAAACTCACGAGTTTGCAATTAATCTTTTCCTGTCGTGTCAGTAATTGTAACAACTTTCTATTTGAAGGAAATGTTTTTTGAAGTCGATGCAAACAACGACAAGTTAGTGGACTGGAACGAGTTCAGCACTGCCCTGTTTGCTAAAGATCCAAAGGAAGTGACGTAAGCAAACTTTAGAAAACCATTTTGATAAGGTCCTAGGCTAAGTCCTAAATCATACACAAGTTAAACCCTTTTCTTAAAACTTTCCTCCAAGTACACGATAATTATAGTTCGAATTAACAATCACTTGTTAACGAAAATATATGGCTGCGATTTTTTCAGATTCTGTATTGTTAACACATTTGATATTTTATGCAATACAGGAGGGCAGAACTGCAAACTTTATTTAAATCCATCGATAAAGACGGCAGTGGCAAGCTGGATAAAACTGAAATAATAAACTTGGTCAAAGAACAAGGCTTGAGCATTACAGATGAGGAATTGGATGATCTCATTAAAGAGGCGGACGTCAACGGGGACGGCTTGATCGACTTTGAAGAGCTCCTAAGATTGTGGATGTCTAAATAATTGATGACATTCATATACTTTTGGCAAGTCTGAACTCGTGTGTTTGACAGTGGTCTTAGATTCACGCCAACGTATAATTTTTAAATTGAAATACAAGATTTTTGTATCTACTTTAGAAACATACATTAAAAACAACCTTATAAATTTTGGAAATTTGTTATCATTGTAAGACTATTTTTTTAATTAACGTGATTCGGTATCAATGATTTAACAATCGGCCATAGTACACGATAACTTTATGCTTTGGTTTTCTACCACTCTCATCCTAACTGTATGAGTTGTTTTGAAACAACCCTCAATAGACTACTAAAAGAAATACTAAACAAAATAGTACCTACAATAATACAGTAAATAAGCCTCGTGATACTTAAAAGTATGTTAAAAATTATTTACTGCTGTCAAAGTTTAAATGTCATCAAATATATTCTAAAAATTCATGTAAGATGGAATACACAGTAGCCTATATAATGCATGATTTTAATTATTTTATGTCAAGATGTGCAAATATATTAAATGTTAGAGAAAGTAGTTATTTTTAAAACGACTCTTGTTTTAATGGGTTGGGGGGGGGGGGGTCGTTCATAAATGATATCACGCTCATGGGGGATAGGTGGTTCGGGCTGTCGTGGGGTGGGCGATAAGAAAGTGCGGCAAATTGCTCTATTAATGCTCTATTGTTATTTGATATGATTATTTTGGGGGGAAAATTTTAGACTATTTGAGGAGATATGTGTTTTTTTTTTGGGGGGGGGGAGAGGAGGGGGGGAATGGGATCGGCTCTAAAGGCAAGCCATCTGTTATTAATGACCTCAATACACGTCAGCTTTTTGCTTTTTCAGACATAGCAATTGAACTTATTGAAATTATGCCAACAAGAAACTTTACCATTCAAATAGCATGAGAGTATAAATAACGATCGAAAACGAGTTTATTTTTTACCCATGTAGCCTGCCTCTAAAACATGAGTCGAAATATGGATTCACCACTAGATCTAGTTAACAAATCGGAGCATGGTATTTGTGGCTAGATAATTGGAAAATAATGTTCCAAGCATTTGATAAAGCATTGAATAAAATAAAAACTTGCATCATGCGCTGCAAGTGATGCTCGGGGAACTTTCAGGCATTATCTATTCAAGGTAGATAATCTTGTTGACGTTTTATTTCCTTGACGTTTTATCAGGCATCTCTTCGAAGGAGACACGGTGTATCTCGTTGGCTCGCAAAACTGCAGCACTCTAGTTCTTGTTGAATGAACATCTGACATCAATCCTCCTCCGTTCGATATTCACTTCCTTCAGTCTATCTTTTTGTCTCCCTCCCCAAACTGGCTAATGTGAACTGGCTAATGCCAGGGTAGGTGAAATAAGCTTTAAACAAGACTATATAACGCACAAATAAACTACTAGTCTATAACATAATTGAAAAGAAACTATGCCTAGGCCCAGAGGCGTAGCGAGGGGGGGGGGTGCGGACCACACCGGGTGACACTTTTTAGGGGGGTGACACCAAGGCAAAAAATAGCAAAATATATAGAGAAAAACTTGAGGGGGTGCAAATCGAAAGTTCGAGGGGGGTGCAAATCGAAAGTTGAGGGGGTGCAAATCGAAAATTTGAGGGGGGTGCAAATCGAAAATTTGAAAGTTTGTCCCCGGGAAGGGTCGCTACGCCTCTGGGGGGGGGTGACACCATTAAGTGCCGCACCGGGTGACACCCGACCTCGCTACGCCACTGCCTAGGCCTATACCAAAGTCTACACACAAGACAAAAAACTACCAAAGGCCTAAGTCTACAGATAAGACCTAAGTAAATACCTAAGTACCCATGGCTATCCCTATTTTATCCCATTTGCTTTTAGGTCTTATGGAAGCTGAATATTTTCAACTCTACATAGTTCATCGCCAATGCAAAGCCTTACAGTATGTTTACACCAAAAGCGAGGATTATGATTCTAGAACAAAATAAAGCAGATGTTGCCAGTTAGTCTCACACACGATAGGCCAACATTGTTAGATCCAGTAGCAACATAAGGGTAGCAGTTAACTCGCGAGGCCCTTCTACACACACACACACACACACACACACAATGTTACTTAATGCTTATCACATTCCTGTGTTGTACATTGAATCAATGTGTTTATACTTTTGTTACCTGTAAAAATGTCGCTACTTAAAACCCTCATATTTCGTTGTTTTCAATATAAAGCCTAGGGTAATCTGTTATCCACAGGCAACAAACAATTAACCATCTAATTATTAGATGTGGATTAATAAAGCAATACATTGTTTGTTTATTACTCACACGTGCGTGCGCGTGCAAGTGGACCTGACAGCCCTGTTCTAGGGGCTGTGCCATTGGTAAATAACACAAGGGGGTGGGACGGGGGCGGGTGGGGGTGATTGTAGAGGTGTAGAGGCAACGTGTAGCACAGGGAGCAAGCTGTAAATTCTGCCCCCCCCCTCCTCCCATATATGTATGTGTCTGTACTTGATTTGGCTTTTTTTTTTTTAATTGTGTATTCAGAACAATCTCGACTAGACCTATTATATTATACGAGCCGGCCCGCGGCATAACATACGCCGCTATTTAGTTGTTTCTTTTTTCTACTTTTCAGTAATTCATAATTTGTGAATTCGACAGTACCAACGCTGACACTGAAAATATTTCTTTAAAACACTATAAGTAGCTCGTTCGTTAAGGACCATACCCCCCCCCCCCTTCCTTCTTCCCCCCCCCCCCCCCCCCCCCCAACGTTTAAAATCGTTTCAAACTAAATTAGCTGCCCATAATAGCCGTCACTAAACCCGACTCCACGAAGGTAAACATAGCGTGAACCACAGCTCACTAAGACCATGTAGGGGTGGGGATGGTAGGGAGCGCGTTTACAGCTTGTTTTCTATCGTCTCCCAGAAGAGAATTATATATATAGATAATTGGAGTGCGTTTGTCAATACATTTGCAGTCTTCGATTAGCAAAGTGATCAGATGCACAGTAGGATTAGAAGGCTTTCAATTCTTTCCCCGCCGCCCCCCCTCCCCCCATCTACCCTAATAGTTTGAGCTTTAATTTAAAATAAACAACGGCACTAGTTTACAACAAAGGGTAGAACACTCAGGTCAATCAATAGTTTCCATTCGCATTATTACGGCGATAAATATTAAATGGCAAAGTGAATTGTTCTAATGGTCGCCATCCCATAGTCTTGACAGTTGTTGACGCTTAGTTATGGATTATGTCTTGGTGATGTTTATATGCTACGCTAGTATGGCTGGGCGTATGTGCTGGTGAGTGTATGGCAGGGTTTAAGCGCTAGCTGGGTGTATGTGCTGTGTGGGTTCATGTGTTAGCTGGGTGTATGGCTGAGTGTATGTGTTAGCTGGGTGTATGGCTGAGTGTATGTGTTAGCTGGGTGTATGGCTGAGTGTATGTGCTAGCTGGGTGTATGGCTGGGTGTATGTGTTAGCTGGGTGTATGGCTGAGTGTATGTGTTAGCTGGGTGTATGGCTGAGTGTATGTGCTAGCTGGGTGTATGGCTGGGTGTATGGCTGAGTGTATGTGCTAGCTCGGTGTATAGCTGGGTGTATGGCTGAGTGTATGTGCTAGCTGGGTGTATGGCTGAGTGTATGTGCTAGCTCGGTGTATAGCTGGGTGTATGGCTGAGTGTATGTGCTAGCTGGGTGTATGGCAGAGTGTATGTGCTAGCTGGGTGTATGGCTGAGTGTATGTGCTAGCTGGGTGTATGGCTGAGTGTATGTGCTAGCTGGGTGTATGTGCTGTGTGGGTTCATGTGTTAGCTGGGTGTATGGCTGAGTGTATGTGTTAGCTGGGTGTATGGCTGAGTGTATGTGCTAGCTGGGTGTATGGTTGAGTGTATGTGCTAGCTGGGTGTATGGCTGAGTGTATGTGCTAGCTGGGTGTATGGCTGAGTGTATGTGTTAGCTGGGTGTATGGTTGAGTGTATGTGCTAGCTGGATGTATGGCTGAGTGTATGTGCTAGCTGGGTGTATGGCTGAGTGTATGTGCTATTTGGGTGTATGGCTGGGTGCATGTGCTAGCTGGGTGTATAGCTGGGTGTATGGTTGAGTGTATGTGCTAGCTGGGTGTATGGTTGAGTGTATGTGCTAGCTGGGTGTATGGTTGAGTGTATGTGCTAGCTGGGTGTATGGCTGGGTGCATGTGCTAGCTGGGTGTATAGCTGGGTGTATGGTTGAGTGTATGTGCTAGCTGGATGTATGGCTGAGTGTATGTGCTAGCTGGGTGTATGGCTGAGTGTATGTGCTAGCTGGGTGTATGGCTGAGTGTATGTGCTAGCTGGGTGTATGGCTGAGTGTATGTGCTAGCTGGGTGTATGGCTGAGTGTATGTGCTGGCTGAGTGTATGTGCTAGCTGGGTGTATGGCTGAGTGTATGTGCTAGCTGTGTGTATGGTTGAGTGTATGTGCTAGCTGGGTGTATGGCTGAGTGTATGTGCTAGCTGGATGTATGCGTGTATGGGCTGCCTGGGTATGTATGTGCTTACTGGGTCTATGCTTGTTGGGTGTATGTGATGGCTGGCTGCACACATAAGACGATAATAAAAACAATTAGTCAACATAGACAAGTTCTTCTTTCAAAAAGTTTTATAATTGCCCACGTTGTAAGTAAATAAAAAGTTTTCCGCGTGTTGACAAACTAATCAATGAGAGACAGCGTGCTAGAACTTAATCAGACTGAATGTCACAACCCACAGGCTAGCATAGCCTATATCAGATTGGGAGAAAAGTAAAAATGACAAGATGTCTAACACAAAATTTACGTTCTTGTTGTATGTTAAAGTTACTGTGTACACAATGTTTTTGTTCTTTAAACACAATTTTTGCATTCAACATACACATATTTTAGTATAAAGCCTAATCCTGGCCACCATTTGTTGGCAGGTATAAATTAACATATAAAAAATTCAGACAACTGCTGGTCGAGTGAATCATGTTGAAAACTTGTGTGCAACAGCTGGGCAAAAGCTAATTTAGACAAGAATGTTTGAACTCAACTAAAGTCAGATGACGTATTGACTACCAAACATTTAAAAAATTCCTTTACTTAGCAAGCAGCCAGCGTGTTTTTAAACTAGTGTATTGCTACAAGTTCTATAATTTTTTTTTAAAGTCATGCCTGACTAAGCAAATACTAAAAATCAACATATAGCTCACCACCAACATACGAATACAATGCAGACTAGTAAAAAAGAATAAAATTAATTTTGTGCTTGACACTGACAGGAGTCCACAAAAATTTTCCCAATATGGTAAAAGAAAAAAATAATCTAACTGTTCATTCACTTTATTATCATTTTCCAAACTGAAACACTACACCAATATCAACATCATTGCCCTCTATTATACCCCCCCCCCCCCACCTCCACTGTCACACCCTCACCTTGCCATCTGATCTTTAATTAAGTAAACCAATGTAAACATATTTTTAGATCCAGCAGACAGTCATAATGTAAACATAATTTTAGAGCAACTAGAAAGTCATGTGGTAGGCACCTAGAGTTAACAAGTAGCAGTCAATGACAGGAGTCAATATATTAACAACAAGCCTCATCTGTTGCCATTTCCTTGTTTATAAAATGAAAGCTAAACTAAACTTAAGATGTAAAACAAACAAATCTGGACACTTTAATTTTTATACTATGAACTTTTATTGTACAATAATTCAACCCCAACAAAAAAAATACAAGACTATTTGTTTTCACCCAATCAACTCGCGCTGTCACAAGCCTTCTATTCAATAAATAATATTACGTAATTTATAATTTACGGAGCCTTAAAAAAAGTCAAGTTTAAATATGACAACTTGTTAATTAAAGTAAAGAAAGTTTAAATAAAATATACAATCCTGCTTAAAAGTATTTTAAAAATCAGTATTGTCACATAGGACTACTTGATTAATTTAGGCATTTAAAAACTTATTCTTTTGTTTTATTTTTTTACAATTATAAAGTGATACAAAATTTGTTTTAACTCACTTAAGTATTTTTAATGTAGAAAAAAAATGAAGTGCTTAAATAAACCGTTTATGTAAAGTAAAAAAAAAAGACCACTGAGACATAATTTAGAAGTTAAAAAAGCAAACTCATTTCTAGGGCTAAAGAAAATGGTATATGTAACAAGCACAATGCTGACCCCCCCCCTGACTAACATATTAAGTCAGGGCTGGATACTAAGGGACATAATCCACACAGAAAAATTTGAACCCTTCACAGTAGCATGCCAAAACCTAAGGAAAAAGATAGCATCTCTACTGTACAACATGGTATCACACCACTCAGAAATACAAATACAGATATTTCTCAACTCCATTCGACCCTACACATCTAAACATTAGAAAGAAATCTATAAGTGTAAGCAAACCATTAAAAAATCACACAGACCTACAAGTTAAAAGAGCAGGTTTGGTCTAGTCTCTAGATCACCATGAGATGATGCCTCTGGTTGTGAAACAGCAAACTAGCACCAAAGTCACTTGGTATGTCAGATTCTTGGAATGTTAGCCAGTGGTTGTAATCTGAAAACCTTAAAGAACTTTTTTAACATCGTTTCAAGTGGAACAGATTATATTTCAGATTCAGGTAGAAAGAAGAAAAAGTACAGTTTAGCACATAAGGGATGTTTGAATTAGGTGTGATCTCAAATATTAGTTAACTATTACAAAAACTAGAAAGAAAACTGAAATTAAAAGTATAACAAGAAAATATTGTTAAACGTTCATAATAATAAAAAAAAAACATTTGATATAAAAAACAGCTATGGTATTTTTAATCACAGTTTTAATCAGTACAAAAGCACTAAACCGGTACAACACAGCCTTAAAATTGCTACTGCAGCAATTATGTGGAGAGGTTTTTCTCAATAGTAAACAACAGAAATAACACTTAAAAACCCAGTTTACTAGATGAACAACACCACTACCAACTAAATTTAACAGCACATAACTATTTAATTCTTTTTTTAAATGAGGCACATATACATCTAATAGGAAGCCACAAAGCAAGCATAAGGAAATTAAATATGGGGTGAAGTATTGCATTTCAAACTTTAAAACTGGGCTGAAAATGGCACACAGTGAAACATTTAGAGAAACCAAGTGGTCTCAGAAGTCACAATAAGGATGATAGGATGAAAATAAAACACTTAGATGCAGGAGTAATGACATTTTTTTTTCTAACAGAAAGTCAAGCTGCCTAAGGCTAGGGGAAAAAAAATTTTTAACTTTAAAACATTAAAGTAATTTTTTTAAAAATACATTACCTTTTTGTGTCCTGAACCATCATATTATATACATATTTTACTATAATTACAACTGAGTAAGGAACATTTTGTAAATAAATGTATCAGGATAAAAGAATGTTTAAATTAATGTTGAAGTATTGTAAAGCACACATTTTTATTACCAGATCAGTTTCAATTTTCTAAATAAAAAACTTTCATTAAAATTTTCACCTTTTTATAACAAAATCGCATTAAAATTATTTCACATGTGTTAAAAATGCCTACCTTAACAATTAAAGCACGCGCCACGCGGCCTTACACATTATAAGTTGTGTAACAGCAAAGCCACAATCGTGGTTTGGCGCGCTTTAAAGGTTAAAAGAAAATCAGCTGGATATTTTCAAAGGTCTAAGTGGACATTTTACAAAGTCCAAATTTTTAAAAAACTTTTAGACACTCATCAAAACATAATAAGATGTTCTGAAAAATGTCCATAAATAACACAGGTTCTAAAAAATGTTTTGCCTAATTTAAAAAAAAAATTGTTTTCACAAAATACAAAAACATACAATTACAATAAGAAACAAACTATACAGCTGATTTAAAACACGTTCAACCACAATGCATAGATAGTATAGCACAAAATAATGAAAGAAATAATTGCATGTTTTGATTCCATATAAATTAAATTCTTTAAAAATTAAATCCACAAACTGATGTATGTTACTTTTGTTTTCACTGTTAGATGTAAAGTTTGATGGTGGATGTTATATACTATGAACTTTAATAAATTAAAATGCACCTTAATCACAGGGAGATTTAATTTTTTCAAAAATTAAAATTACCTTACTTTAGAATCACAAGCAAAATTAATTTAACTGACATCGCTGTTTAAAATAATGACCAAATTAGTTTACTTATGGAACAGCCTTCTACAGTACACATGTTGTGGTCTATTTCTATGGAGATATAATAAGAAAACGCGTGGCCAACACATCGTCAAAGGCCTATATAAATTCTAAGATTCAAGAAGGGCAGGTAATAAGTTGGATCGACTTAGTCTAAAATATCTGGCAGGTTTAATAAAAGTAGACCATCCTGTTATGAGTTCAGCAAAAAATAATGAGTAAATAATGTATCATGTTTGATAATGCAAGACTAGCATAAGGCGAGATTTGTTTTTTTAATGTGCTACGGCTAAACAAAGTCTTTGCTCACACTTTTGAGTCACCACTAATTTTAGCCCAAGGATGTACTTAAAACTATATAGCAAACAAAAATAAAAGACTCAATAAAACTATAATTAGGTCAGCTACATTCTAACTAAAACTTGCTGTAGGTAAAAAATATGATGAACTGCTTCCAATCCAACATTAATTTTCTTTACATCTACATCAGGAGTTTCCCAATTTTCTTATGACCCATTAATGTTATTTAAATTATATCAAGAATTCTCACAGCTTTTCACTTAAAATGTATAAGAAGGTGATATTTTTAAAAAGACCTGTAAAGTTACTCTACGGCTAATTGAAAAACCTCTGATGTACATTGGTAAGAGTTGCTGCAGTTTATAACAACAGGTTTTTTTACTATATTTAAGAAATCCATCATTATAAGCAAAAAACCACCAAGTATTAATTATCTTCAGTGTCTGGATCCATATCTGTTAAGAAATCAAAATCTTTTTCAATTTCAGCTATTTGTTCTCTGCCGTCATCATCATCAACATCTTCTTCATCTGACTCATATATTGGGGGTTCAGGATTTTGGAAGTCAATGCTCTCCCCTTCTTCAGTTCGCGTGTAGGTTATCTTTGATCCGTTTCGTGAAATTAAACTTGATGATGAGGCTGTCTGGCCCTGGCTGAGAGAGGTCAAGCCTTGCATAGCTGATTCCATCATGGTGGATATAGTCCGAGCAACCAGCGCCCCAGCTATTGAAGACAAAGCTGACTGGGACGAGGAGGTGCTAGCGGCACTGCTGCTGCTGGGAGCATCAAGAAAGTCAAGCTCTTTAGCAGGAATCTGCTCATCCTCAGACTCTGAATCTCCAAAATGAGCAGCAGCAAACTGAAGGGCACTGAGGCGGCTTGAGTGGTGAGCACTGCTTTCAGTCGTCAAGGAGGGGAACTCCATCTCATCATCCGTGTTGTCAAGATCATCAAAGGATGGCATCTGGTTGATGTCAGGCTCAAAGTCTATTTCTTGAGTTTCTAGATAGAAATAAAATATAGTTAGACTTGATTTATCAACACAGTCCTAACTGTCATTAGTTATCCTTAAAGCTGATAGTTTAAAGAAAAGATGCAAAAATTCATCCTACTGTGATCCCAACATGCTCTGAGAATGAAATAGTAAATGTGTGGCATCAAGGCAGAGCACAAAAATATAAAAAAAAAGTAATCATAAAACAAGAGGGAGATGTAAAATAAGAAAGCCAAAATATTGATCTAGTAGACAGCTTTATAGATCTCTGAAGTGCTGTCAATGTGTCAAGAGGAACAGAAGAGAACATCAAATGCAGAATAAACCTAGCCCAACAGGCATTAACCAATCTTAGAATAGTCTGGAAATCACCAAACATCTCTAAAAAAAATTAAAATAAGTAAAAGCAGCCCTGCTCTACAGATCCGGGGCATGGGAAACATCAAAGCCAACAACAAAAAGAATCCAGACTTTTATAAGTAGGTGCTTAAGGAGTGTATTTAAAACAAAATGGCAAGACAAGGTAGAGAACACAAAACTATGGAGATCTGTGTGGACAGGAAACAAGCAAGACAGGAGTCAACATAGAAAGATATGGCAATATAGCATGCTGGAGCCGGCCAAAAGGATAGGAAGAAATTGGGTACAGCTGAAAAGAGTGGCAGGAGATCATGGGGAACGGAATGCTTTGACAGAGGCCCTATGTTCTGCAAAGAACAAAATGGAAAAATGATGATTATGGCAGATGACAGAAATTTTTTTAAATGTAATTAATTATAATACCTACAACACACTAGCCAAAGCCACTACCTATGGTTCAATGCTACACGCAGCAATCCTACTACCAGGGTTCCTACACCAAAGTGAACTTGAAATTCCAGGAGAATTCCAGGAGTTTTCCAGGAGAAAAACCAAAATTCCAGGACATAATTTAACCTATTAAAAAGCAACGACTCAACCCCGCGCTGAATGGAAGGGAGTTTGACATTCCTTAATTAGGAAGTGGTCTTTATAAAATGCTATAAAGCATAGCATTTGTAATTTTTAAAAGTATCTGTTTCTAAACCATTTAGTTTAGTTAAAGTAGATTCAATTTTGCACCCCACCCCTCCCATTTATAAATTGTTATTCATAAAATTGCTATCTCCTCTCCCCCCCCTTTGGAAAATGTGGTGGCACTTTTTACCAGTCACTATCCTGTAACAATTTTTATCTTTGTACTACACAACTGAGGTAGAGAAAATTTGAATCAGTGTGTAGTCTTGTAGCAGTTTCTTTTTTTTAACTTTGACTGTGTATGATTCAATACTTCAGCATAAAATGAGCTTTTTGTAAACAAAATTTTTATCCCTTTTCATCAGCCCCCCCCCCCCCCCCCCCCCACTTATGCCAATGAGTAGTTAAATATATAAATGTGACACTTCTTAAACAACTAAATAACACTGAACAGTTCTTCTTTATTATCCCACCCACCCACCCCCCAAAAAAAAGTAAAATTTCACAACTTTAAAAATATTAGAAAACAATTTCAGCAATAAACTAATTTAAAATGTTAATCAATTATGTTTGCACTTTTGTTTTCAATTCAATGATAACTGAAATAGTGTGAGTAAATTCACTTAGTAAAATAATTATAAATTAATTTAGATGTTTGCTACTGAGAAACATATTGAGCCTAGCAATCATAGCTATATCCCAGTGTCAAGTGACTTAACCCCTCACCAATGTCATCATCCGTACTAACAATGTCAATTGTAAACAAACAGAACAGCTGAAACCATGTCTTGTCTTTAAAAAATGGACATGGCATTGTGATTTAAATGGGAGTCTTCAACAGTAAATAGCCTAACTGTAATTTTAACTTTTTATCATTTTATGAACAAGTAGACCAACCTGAGTAGCTTACATTTGTCCTACTAAAAATAAACTGTATTTTGGAAACTTTGCTTTTTTGACGATTTTTACCCCCCCCCCCCCCTCCTGCCCACTTCGTCACAAAAAGCCAGACCCCCCACCCCTAAAATGACGTCACACCTCAGCCTACATCCCCTCTCAAAATTGATGTTGATTTTTTCTTAAAACATCGATATTTTCTAAAATCTTGTCAGAACGGCGTCAACATAGAGTATTTTGATCAATTCCTATTACAATTTATTAAAACAGTTTTCTAAAACGCGAAATAACGGCTAAAATTCGTTTTCTAACATTGCTTTTTATGATGCAAAAGTGTGACGTCCCACCATCTGAACCCCCCCCCCCGCATCACACACCGTCACAAAATTACGGACCCCCCTCCCCCTACGAGTGTGACGTCATTTATGGACGACCCCTAATTCTTGAAAAATTTAAAATATTTCAGCCAAAAATAGAATTTCAGATAGTTTTTTTTATTGCCGGTAGCGTATTTTTTCCTCCAGCTAGACACCGTCGCGCGGGGTCAGTTTTTTGAGTTCATCTAAGCTTACAGTTGGCCTGTAGTATACTGCTGATGACATCACTAGCGGGTCACACAGAGTTCACTTCATGTACCCAACCAGCGGTCCTCCTTCCCCCACCCTGTCGTGGGAAAGAAACTGAGATGCGGGATGGGAGGGTGGTAGTATTACAACTCGCATGTAAAAATAGAAAGTAGATCTAGAGCCTATCGGACTGTAGATTCAAATTAGCTGCGCAAAAACTAGATTTTGGCCTAGGCCTACTCGAAATTTCCCATTAAAAAAAAAAGTCACGCCTATTAAACAGAGCCGCACATAGAAAGACGTGAGAAACAAATTAAACCAAACCCACATGTTAAAGACAGCTTTAGGTCTATATTTTAAAATGTGTGACTTGTAATGCGAAGAATTGAAAAGGCAGAACATTTTTACTGGGGCGGTCAGATCTGATTACCTAGAAATCTAACGCGCGAAAAAAATATTCCCTAACATTATCGATGCGAGTAAAATTCCAGGAGAAATGTTAAAATTCCAGGAGAAATGTTAAAATTCCAGGAGAATTCCAGGACTTTTCTGGTTTTTTGAAATTCCAGGAGAATTCCAGGACATCCTGGAATTTCAGGAGGCCGCGGGAACCCTGTACTACCGATAACACTAAATCTGTTTCCTAAATGTAAAGCTGCTACCTATCATATAATGTCTGCCGCACAATAACAAACAGACTACTTATGATACAAAGTTACAGAACAACAATCCTGCTGCAATATATATGTGTACACATGAGTCATACATGAGTGAACCTTCTCCCATATAATGACTGTCAAGTTTACCATTTTCAGTGTCACTAAAGGATGGATTTTTTGAGAGTCCTGGGGTAGGTATTGAAGAGGTTCCAGCTTCATCTTCACTGTCTGTGATGGCTTTAGCTAAAGCTGCTGCAATGTCTGGATCAGCCTGTCAATTATTGAAATGTTATCAACAAATGCAAAATCTTTCAAATCTAAAATATCGAAAATCTCACCAATTCAAAAATAGTCTGGTATTTTATTTTGCATTTAATTCTGAACTATGAGCACTATTCCTAAAATATTCAATGTTTTAGAGTAAAAAGTCATTGTCTTGGAATTGTTTTGAGTATCACCTGTGGTAAAAAGTCATCCTCATCTACCTCTACACAGGTACCCTTGTCACTGGCTGATGTGTAAAGTCTTGAAGTATTTATTCGTCCACCTAATGCTGCAGAAAGATAGGCCTTAAAATATCAGTTGTCTGTAATTGTGTTGAATATAAATATTAATCTTAATTCAGAAAAGTAATTAATTTTAATATATGCTGAGCTAAAGGTTGTAAAATATCCTAATTTTTGCTAAAGCATAACCTTGTAGTTAAAAAAAAAACACCACTTACTTGTTACAGATTTACAGGCATTTCTCAAATGGTATTCTAAGAGCATGAAGCAAGGCTCCAGCTTGACATAAATTTTTCTTAGTAAGGAATGGTACAACACAGAAGGCCATAACATTAAACTCAGTACTGAGGACAAATTTGTGAAAAAATGTTAACATAGCAACTTAGTTGTTTTTTAAATACTATAACCTAGCCAGGGACAAACAGTAAGTCTTTATTACATGCTTTTTTTTTCTCCTCTGCATTAATACTACCTATAGTCCATAGGTCAGTCCTTTATAAAAGAATTTGTTGTAAAATAATACTTTTGTAGGTTAGTTGCCATACGGCTACAAAACACACCCACTTTTATAATAAGATCCAAAGATACAAATAAAGATAGTAAGTCTAGAAATTGTAAAAGAGAAAAATAGAATAAATGCCTGTGTCAAAACTTTCTAAAAAGGAAATGGAACCATTGAAGACTTAAGTGCTAAAAGTATTTAGTCTCTAAAAAAACATTTTGAGATCACAGAGTTTACTAATTCATACTGAATTTAAAATATGTTTTTATTTTACTATGATTGTTTTAACAAGGGAAAAAATACATCAGCATAAAGTCAAACTATAGGAATAATGACCATTGTTAAGTTTCATTTCACTAAATTTTCACTTGAGCACTTTTATCTTTAAGCTTTTCAATTCTTAGCTACATTGTTATGCAAATTCCAACATTATTTTCAAGAGCTGTTTTTTTTTAAAATAAAATCTGAAGCAAGTGGTAAAATACATTTATTCTTACTTGAAATGTAAAGTAGCATGAACCCTGAGACATAGTAGCCAATGAGAGCTGTGACAGTGAATAGGGCTGTGTTCCCCAAGCAAAACTGGTGGAGAAAAATGGTAAACGTTAGCTTAGTAATTAACATGATAATTTGCAAGAAACATTTTCCAACCAAATAATGACCTTGACCAGGTACCTACCACAAGAGGATGAGAGATTCTATATTCACGGACAGACCTTGATGCTCTTAAAATGAAGTCAATTGTTTGACTTAAATGAGTACTTAGTTCAGGCACACTCAGCAATCGTGGATGAACTGGAGTCCAACTTAAAATAGAACAATAGCATTTTTTATATATTTTTAATAGCTTTTAATTACAGAAGGTTGATTTTTTTTTTTAATCTGACTGTATTATAACATTTATTTTTATCAATAACTACTGAAGGCAACATACAATTCAAGTTTGCTGTCCCCTTCCATTAATCTACAGTACAAAGTCTGCTTAATCATGTCCACTTACCCATCTCTGTCCTCTGGTTCTGTAGGAGGAACTGAAAACAGTATCAAAAATGTTTTAAAATGCTACAATTGTGCAATATTTTTTTAAATATGTGTGCAATCTATTACAAAACAATGTAAGGCATTAGAGAAGTGACTAAATTATCACACATAAAAGAACTTATTGTAATACCTCTAATTTCAGGCCATATTTTATTTTTCCAAGTATCAATGAAGACTATACACATTACTGCCACACTCAACAAAAAGATAAACTTTGATGAAGTGGTGCTAATAAGCCTGGGGGAAAAAATTATTAAATTTTTTTAAAAAGAACAAAAAAATCATAACAATAACAAACAAAAAAAAGCTTGCCCATTTTCTATTTTTCATAGTATTCTAGTGCCATGAAAATTTGTAAAATTTAGGCCAAAAATTTTTAATTTTGTCTTGAATTAGCAAGTAATAGATGGATGGCAATGCAAAAAAATGAAAGTAGTGGTGTTACTGTCATCCAAAAATAAACTCTTCAAAAATAGATGTTAGGTTGCATGTAGTATTGTGATATCAGGTTAAGCATTAGTATTAGGGTCAGTGAGAATGGTAGGTTTGGGTTAGAGATAGGGTTAGTGTTGACATTAGGAAGTTAAATTATTAGTATTTAGTTTACTACTAATAACCTAACAATCCTTTATTTAAGAAGATTCCCTTATTTGTTGTAGCATTATCTGACACAGGTATAACAACTACCCTAATAGTTATTATTTAAGAAACATTATACTATCAAATTTAGTATGACAACCCCTAATTTTAAAAAGAACAAAAAAATCATAATAACAAAAAAAAAGCTTGCCCATTTCCTATTTTTCATAGTATTCTAGTGCCATGAGTGTTTTTTCTCCGCATTTTAGTTGATCACCACATGGTGTAAACAATTACCAAGACATTTTCAAAAAAGAGCCTTATTACTTTCCCTCCCCCTTTTTTTCTGCTAGTACTTCAGCCTGGTTTGGTCATCCCAGTTGACTTTTGAGTCAAACGACAAATGAAAGAAATACTAATTTTTAAAAATGACTATTCAGTGACTAAAAGTAAAGCAGTAAATGAGTAAAGCCTTTAAATAAATTGTGTCACTAGACTAGATACAAAATAATTATTAGGCTAATATTTTATAATTTAGCTTAAGTAGATAATGTAGTAGACTTATGTAGATTTTTATTATTTTAAAAGTCTAAAATTAAAGTTAATACCTAAAATAAAATAAATTACTAAAATAGGCTTCACTACAAGAAATAAAGTAGGCCTACTTTTTTTTACACATTAAACTTGGCCTAACAGCCTACATTTTAAATTTTTAAATCATCATATTAATAATGCGAGAGTGATCTCCCATTAACATTCTCAAAAATGCGGGCTCTTTAAAATCGAAAATAGCGTAAAGTACCACTTCGGGTAAACAGAAATTACTCAAAATTTGATAGAAGGCAGAAAATGAGATCTTTAACTTATATGTGAAATTTCGTCTAACTATCTGAAACAGTACTCTAGTTATAGGCTTTTGAAATGAAATATCAAAAGTAGAATACCGGAAATCGCTGAAAAGGTGATAAAGAACTACAAATTTGATATAATACTTAGGGCCTATATAATATATATGAAATTTCATCAACCTAGCAGTAACCGTACTCAAGTTATCGTACTCAAGTTATCGTATTCACAGACATAGACAAAATTGCAAAACTTAGTAGGCCTAATAAAACTATATTTTTATACTAGATCTAGATAGTAATGGGCTCTTAATCCTACAACCATTGACTAACTACTACTGCTAACTAACTAGTACTAAGTAATAAGTATTTAAGTATAGTAGTACTCCTACTCAGACTGGGTACTAACTAGCTAAAAAAAAGGGTAATCTATCGTTTTGGGTACGTAAAATCGCCCGCGATTTGTTATGTGAAAAACAGGTGACTCCTTAAATTTTAATAATTATTTCACATTTTGAGGAGAATTTATGTATTAAAAAATTCAAAAATGTTTCCTTGATTCATTTATGTACCTGTTTTTAAACAATTGAATTAAAACTTTTCCGTAATAAATGAAGACTAGCGATGTTTCCAACAGATGCAACCATGCTCATTTACTATAGCAATAGCAGCCATCTTGTCTAAGTTTTATTTTTATAAGCTTTTAGCGCCAGATTCAGGGGGAAGCCACTCTATTTTACAAATGGCTGCTGTTTATATAGCAAATCTTGCTCTCAGACACTGCTGTTTAAAGTTAATTTCTGGCCTATATCGATATATTTAGCCATTGATTTAGGTTTATTATTCATTTATCTATAATATTTGACACAAAAGTATGACAATATACTTCTATTAAAGCCTTGACAATGAGGTAACGTTTTCGTACATAAATAGCCGCGGGCGATTTTACTTTTACGTACCCAAAACGATAGATTACCAAAAAAAGCTACCTTCAAAATAATAAATAAATCGTATCTATTCAAAAACCCACCAGAACACTACATGAATAGCAATGAATAAAAGTGCACTTCGCCATGGATATTCCCATACAAGTAAACTCTGAGCTTTCATGATAATTGGTTCGTAGGGTCCAAGAAAAGAAGTCAGGTCCTTTTCAAGTTTCTTGACATCTCCCCCACCACCAAGATCAAATACATCTGTCATGGTTTCTAAAAAATATAAAAACTTTATTCATCTAGAATCTTTCTATGTTATAAACAAAAATACTGTCTTGTTCTCTATCAAGTTGAAAAATTATATGATTGATGATTATGTTAAATTTAGCACAACTAATTTTAACTAATTTATAAATTTTATAAGGTCTACAGGTTTATTATTGTTTACATTATTCTGTATAGTGTGGAATTATGGGTAACAGCTAGTCAGATTAATATTTATCAAAATGAGTGAAAGAGAAGCAAACCGAAAAAAAAAGTATAACTTGAAAACTTGCAGAGAAAAGCTTTTATTTTACACTAGAGTTTAAAATATTTTATATTTTAAATACACTTATTCCAACTACTACATTTTTAACATTATTCGACTTCAAAACCAAAATTCGATACATATATATAAAGCAAAATCAGCTCGTTATGGGTTTTTCTAATTAGGTTATTAATTATAATTATGCAATGGGGAGGGTATCATGTAAAGCCTATTAGGTTAAGAATATTAATATAGGGATATTTTATTTTAGATTTTATATCTTAATAGGCTATAACCCACAAATAAATTAATATGTACAAAGATTTCGAAATAAATACCAAATGTTTAGTGGACATTCAATCGTATAAATAAAACAATCCTTCACAAAACAATTCTACTCACAAATATAATCGAATAAATTGTTACGTCTATATAAGTCCACACTCTTGAATTTCCAGAATATATGTTGGCATTTTCTTATGCTAAGCATGGGGGGATGAAGGTTTGCTATTTTGGAGTGGGGGTGGGTGTTATTTATTTTTGAAGACGCCTAAACATTGTAAATAGATGCCTATATTCCAATGTGGCAATTTTAGCTATTGATAGAGTACTGCAACTTTTGGTGCTACAACTCACTGGCCGATTTGATTTCAGTACAAAATTTTGTTGGGAGCCAAAATCTCCATAGACGCTTTATTTATGATCAAAAATGCCTAGGGAAATTATTACACTTCAACTAGGACAATGTGGAAACCAGAGTAATATTAATTTAATCAAATATTTCAATACTGTAGTAATGTGAAAAAAAATGTGACTTCTTAAATTGTAGTAATTATTTCTGATTTCACATTTTAAAATTTAAAAAAATGTTTCAAAGTTTCATTTAGCTGATCTACCTGTTTTTAAACAATTGTATTTTAGGTAATCTATCGTTTTGGGTACGTAAAATCGCCCGCGACTAGTAATGTGAAAAACAGGTGACTCCTTAAATTTTAATAATTATTTCACATTTTGAGGAGGATTTATGTTTTGAAAAATACAAAAATGTTTCCTTCTTTCATTTATGTACCTGTTTTTAAACAATTGAATTAAAACTTTTCAGTAATAAATGAAGACTAGCGATGTTTCCAACAGATGCAACCATGCTCATTTACTATAGCAGCCATCTTGTTTAAGTTTTTTTTTATAGCGGATATAGCGCGAGACAGGCGGAAGTCACTCTATTTTACAAATGGCTGCTGTTTATATAGCAAATCTTGCTCGCAAACACTGCTGTTTAAAGTTAATTTCTGGCATATATTGATATATTTAGCCATTGATTTAGGTTTATTATTCATTTATCTATAATATTTGACACAAATATATCACAATATACTTCTACTAAAGCCTTGACAATGAGGTAACTTTTTCGTACATTAATAGCCACGGGCGATTTTACGTACCCAAAACGATAGATTACCGTATTTTAAAACTGTTCAGTAGGCCAAATAGTAATAAATAAAGACCAGCGATGTTTTCATCAGATGCAACCAAGCTCATTTACTTTAGTAGTCATCTTGCTTATGTTTTTTTTGGTAAAATTATAGTGGGAGATTCAGGGGAAGCCACTATTATATATTATAATTATATATATATATATATAATATATATATACACACTATATAGGCCAGAAATTAACTTTAAACAGCAGTGTTTGCGAGCAAGATTTGTCGTAGGCCTCTATCTATTACTAGATCTATATAAAGTTTATAAACAGCAGCCATCTGAATATATATATATACGAGCCGGCCTTGTGAATTTGACAGTACCAACGCTGAGACTGAAAATATTTCTTTAAAACACTATAAGTAGCTCGTTAAGGACCATAACCCCCTCCCCTCCCCCTCCTTTTAAAATCGTTTCAAACTAAATTATCTGCCCCTAATAGCCGTCACTAAACCCGACTCCACGAAGGTAAACATAGCGTGAACCACAGCTCACTAAGACCACGTAGGGGTGGGGATGGTATGGAGCGCGTTTACAGCTTGTTTTCTAGCATTTACAGCTTGTTTTCTAGCGTCTCCCAGAAGAGAATTATATATATATAGATAATATATATAGGCTATATATATATTTAGCCATGGATTTTGGTTTAGCCTATTCGGTTATTTATAATATTTGACACAAATATATCACAATATACTTATACTTGAATATACTTCTATTAAAGCCTTAACAATGAGGCAACTGGTTCGCACATTACTAGCCTCGGCTGATTTTACGCACCTAAAACGATAGAGTTAATTTATGTAGCTACTAGTTACTAGTAGTACTAGTACTGTAGTCTAGTAGTACCTACTGTACTACTACTGTAGTAGTTAGCAGAGTCTAAGAGTAGTCTAGGTAAAACAATTTTTAAAAATGCAATTGGGCTGGTCGGCTAGGCTTGAACTAGATTCTAGATCTAGTAGTATTAGATTAGAAGTAAAAAATAAGAGGCCATTCCTGACTAATATTAGAATTAGATTCTAATATTAATAATCTTTTGAAGTGTTTTTTTTTTATATTTTTAGGATGATATTTAGAATTGACCCTTTGTAATTGTATCCCTGGCAGAACTAGCACCAGGCGTGGCCTCAACCAACCGTCAGCCTTGTTGCATTAAATTTATTATTTAAATAAACAGGATGATATTTCGAGTCGACCCTTTGTATCCCAGGCAGGCCGTACGCCCCATTCTGCCATGTTGACACTATATTTACATAGGCCCATATAAAAATTAAAATCAGTCAAATTTGTTCAAAATTCTATAAATATTTTTGCCTATGAAAGTAGATGGGCATTAAAGGACCTATAGATTGTCTTTAACTCAATAAGCATTGGTCTATTATTGATAGAAATAAGTCTTCTCCTGGGAATAATATCTTACTATAATAAGCGTTACTAGTTAGTATATAAGCCCTAGCTAAAAAAAAATTAATGAGAATTAGATTTAAATAAAACAGTAGGCTAATGTTTCTTTTAATTTAAAAATTAATAAATAATCTAGGCTAAATGTTTCTCTTCTATTTTTAGTTGGTATGGAGTTTTGGAAACAACTTTGTGCAGAACATGGGATAAGTCCAGGTTGGTTTATCAACTTTAAAAGGAATTGATCAATATACAGCTTATTAATGTTTTTTAGATTTACTTACCATTTAGGCCTATATGATTTATAATTTATTAGAATTTTTCACTAGTTACAAACTATTTTGAAAAAAATATAGTTTAATCTTTTAGATCAAGGTAAATTTTCTGCAAGTTTATTATTTAAGGTTTTATTAATTTCAGAGGGAATTTTAGAAGAGTTTGCCACAGAAGGCACAGATAGGAAAGATGTTTTCTTTTACCAGGTATATTTATATAAGTATTTTTTAACATTATTATTTAAAGTGTGGATGAAACTGAAGTTTATAATTTTTTAGTAACCCCTATGTGCATTAACTTAACAGGCTGATGATGAACACTACATCCCCCGATCTGTCTTACTTGATTTGGAGCCTCGTGTTATCAACACTATCATGAATTCCCCATATGCCAACCTTTACAACCCAGAAAATGTTTACTTGTCCAAACATGGTGGTGGTGCAGGCAATAACTGGGCTAGTGGTTACTGTCAGGTAAAAGTGTAACATTTATCACTTTAAGTAACACCAAAGTTGTTGATGTCATACCTTTTTTGCAAGCTTTTATTTAAATTGCTTTCTCGTTCTTTTGGCTTTTATCCGATGGGTCAAAACTGGCAAGCAAAGTTTCGACCACTACTAAATCTAACTGACAAATTTCTTTCAAACATGGCCCATGGGTCCAAATCCAATGCAGTGTGACATTAAATTTGACTTAAAATTGGTTGTTTAATTAATTTTTAAGAATTAATTAGTTTCCAATAAAAAGTACACATTTTCCACGAAATTATATGCACACTGTCATTTGTGGATCATTTAGCATACCAGTTTTTAGTCATGCAATTCTATTGTATTAAAATTTTTAAACATCAAAAAGAAGCATCTTAATAACAAGCTTTTATATGATTATACACTATAATAAATAAGAAATATCTTTTTTTAAAATGTATAAATTATAATAATGAACTTCTATTTAAATAACTAAAGAGAGTGGGTCTCTGTATTATGTATTAATGCCTTTACCAAAATTTTAATAAGCGACCCACGCTTTTCTTTTTTTATTATTTAAATAGTAGTTCATTATTATATATTTAAAGAAAATCATTTATTTTCTTTTTTGTGCAATTACAAAAAAGTTGTTTTTAAAAGTTTTATTTATTAATTTTTTTACTCGATTTCTTGTTTCAACTCCAGTTGACTAGTTGGTTTTGTGAAAGATAATTTTGTGTTATTCTTCAATTTAAAAAAAAATAATGTATTCAATATCTTTAACTTTACAGGCAGAAAAGTTGTATGATGATATTTTTGATATAATAGACAGAGAAGCAGATGGAAGTGACAGTTTAGAGGTATGTTTTGCTGGTAATCTTATGCAGTAAAGCTGTACATTTTAGTCCATAAGTTTACTTTTTTCTTAAATTAAAAAATACTTGATGTGTGACCAAAGAGAAAATGTTTTAAATTTATTTATTTTAGGGCTTTGTTGTTTGTCATTCTATTGCTGGTGGCACAGGATCTGGAATGGGCTCTTACATATTGGAAAAATTAAATGACAGGTTATTTCATTAAATATCTTTGATTCTGCAATAACTGTTGTAATTTGTCTTTCTCAGTGAGCCTCTGTGATAATACTGCAGTAATAGTAAGAACTGCATTTAGATCAGAGTACTATTTTGCTACTGAGATATATTTTACTTTGACAGGTTTCCAAAAAAGTTGATTCAAACATACTCTGTTTTTCCCAATGTTGATGAAATCTCAGATGTTGTTGTACAACCATACAACTCTCTTTTGACACTTAAACGACTCACGCAAAATGCAGATTGTGTGGTAAGGATTAGCTTTAATACTAATTCAGAACAGCATTTCTTAAGTTGTAAAAAATTATGGTCATCCCTGATGAGTGAATGGTCAGGGAAATCATTAATTTAGTATTAGTTTCAATATTCTAACTTATCAGTCTCCTAGACAAAAACTTTCGTGTAACTACAGGCTTTCGCAAGTATGTGTTCAAAGTTGAATAAAGTTTCTAAAATATTTGTATCCAATTATTTTAGGTTGTTCTTGACAATACAGCATTGAACAGAATAGCAGCTGACAGGCTACACATTGACACCCCAACATTTGCCCACGTCAACCAACTTGTGAGTTCCAGTTTTTATAGTGGTTCTAGTTTGATGGTACTTTTATGTCTCCTATAAACTGTTTGAAATTTTATGACATCTTTACAAAAGGTTTTAACATTTTTATGTCTCCTATAAACTGTTTGAATGTTTATGGCATCTTTACAAAAGGTTTCAACATTTTTATGTCTCCTATAAACTGTTTGAATGTTTATGGCATCTTTACAAAAGGTTTCAACATTTTTATGTATCCTATAAACTGTTTGAATGTTTATGGCATCTTTACAAAAGGTTTCAACATTTTTATGTATCCTATAAACTGTTTGAATGTTTATGGCATCTTTACAAAAGGTTTCAACATTTTTATGTCTCCTATAAACTGTTTGAATGTTTATGGCATCTTTACAAAAGGTTTCAACATTTTTATGTATCCTATAAACTGTTTGAATGTTTATGGCATCTTTACAAAAGGTTTCAACATTTTTATGTATCCTATAAACTGTTTGAATGTTTATGGCATCTTTACAAAAGGTTTCAACATTTTTGTCTCCTATAAACTGTTTGAATGTTTATGGCATCTTTACAAAAGGTTTCAACATTTTTATGTCTCCTATAAACTGTTTGAATGTTTATGGCATCTTTACAAAAGGTTTCAACTGTAATGGCAACCTCAACGACGACACTGAGATATCCAGGCTATATGAACAATGATCTGATTGGCTTGATTGCATCCCTGATTCCTACACCTCGTTTGCACTTTTTGATGACTGGATATACACCTTTAACAACTGACTCACAGGTGCGTTAAAATAACTATTTCTTTGGATAACAAAGTGAAGTGTTATATTTTCTTTAAATCCTCTAAATCAAATAGATAATAATGGTATTTAAAAGAGCAGGTTGGTGCTATTTATAAAGCAAATGTCATCTGAACAGGTGGCCAATGTGCGAAAAACAACAGTTCTAGATGTTATGAGAAGATTGTTACAGCCTAAGAATATGATGGTATCCACGCCAGTGCAGAGGCAAGGGAACAACCACTGCTACATTTCTATTCTAAACATCATTCAAGGAGAAGTGGATCCCACACAGGTCTTTATTAGAAATAAATAAAATTAATATGTAGCTTTTAAAGTTTTATGGTACAAAAAAGTTTAACTAGTGAATTAACTACTGTATTTTACCACAAACTTAAACCATGAAACAGGTACACAAAAGTCTTCAAAGAATCAGAGAACGCAAGTTAGCCCAGTTTATACCGTGGGGTCCAGCTAGCATTCAGGTTGCTCTTTCTCGCAAATCCCCTTATGTGCAGACAGCCCACAGAGTCAGTGGACTTATGTTAGCCAACCACACAAATATTTCTCAGGTAAGAAGAAAAAAAATTGTAAATTTAACTTTTTTCTTGTAATATCTTAATTGCTTGTATTAAATCAGGGATGAATTTCTTCCACAGTTATTTGATCGTATCTTAAATCAGTACGACAAATTAAGAAATCGCAAGGCTTTTATTGAGCAGTTCATGAAAGAAGCCATTTTTAAAGACAGTTTAGATGAGTTTGACAATTCTCGAGAGTCCTTACAACAGTTAATTGATGAATACAATGCAGCCACAAGATCAGACTATTTAACATGGGGAACACAGCAGGTATGGTCTTTTTTTTTTAAATATTTATTGATTTTGTATTAGGTTTTATATTTTAAAACTATTTAGAATTGTTTTACCCATTATTTATTAGTTGAAAATTAAAGCTAGTTAAGCATGTTATTCTTATTAATTAAATCTTACTCTGTCAAAAAGCTATTTAGGAATTCTGCAGTAAATGGTTGCCTTAATAACCCTAATACTGACTTTTTAATTTTAATATGCTTTTATTTTGTTTTTAATTGGTTGTTTTTTTTTTTGTAGGCTGGTGCAGTGTAACTGTCAATGGATCTGTTCATCTCCTACTGCTCATAGACAATGGGCTTTCATCTACTGCTGAATGAAGTTACTCACTTTTAAGAAATGCGTCACTTCGTATGTCATTGCGCATGTTGACACGTCCAACTTTGAAATATTTCTTTTATAATATATTTTATAAACTTATGATTTGGTTTGTTTTATAGTAGTTTAACCCTTTCAGCCTTATGCAAATGCAGTATGTACAACTCATATCTAAAGGGGCATAACTACATTTATTTACAAAACTAGATTTGAAAAGTCTATACACAAGCCAAAAATACCAATGTAATAAAAATAACTTTACTTTCACTATCTTATTTTTTAGTTTTAAAAGGATCATATTTGTAAATAAATACTCACATTATCAAACCACGTGCTACACAGCAACTTGTGCACCACTGGTAAACAAAACTGTTGAAAGGGTTAAATTTGTCTCAGTTGAGTGCTCTTTTAACACCAAGAGAGCTGCAGTTGAAATAGTCATGCATGATTCATTTTGATATCTGTACACAAGCAAAAGGAAAAAGCAAGGTTGCAGAAAGATTTTCCCTAAACCCGGCTACTTAATGGTGTGTGAACACATTTATTATTTATAAAAGAAATTTGTACTATTTAAATGTCAAGCAAAACTTATGTCGATCTTTTTTTTTTTTTTTTTGCTGAATAGCTTTCCAAAACAACTTTGCGTGACATATTTTTATATTGTATTTTAGAAATAAATACTGTATATAAGAATTACAAAACTTTAAGATCAAAACTTTACATATGGAATAAAATGTTCTATTTAATTGAGGTTTTTTTTTAACTTATTAATCTCTTAATTAAATGACTCAAATGTATGTTTGACAAACCGTGTACAAGCTACCAAATATAAATTCTTAAAATACTTTTTGCTGTTCAAACATTGCAATAGCATGTTTTGTAAATAGTTGTTTTGATGACATTAAAATTTGTCATACTATACTTCCAAAATATTTTGTTAAATTAACTATGAATAGAAATTAAAATTATATTCCACTTGTTGGTCTATTGAATTGGTGATAGAGACAGAAATGTTTGGGGAATAAATCCTACAAAAAGGAAAAAAACTACAATTTTTTTTTTATTTAAAAATTAGACACTGCTATCAAAACCGTTTAAAAATGGATATATTACTAAGGACAAGGGGGTCGGCGTGAGTTTTACCGGTAAAGCTCATGGTTGCTAAACCGAAAAGTCTCGAGTTCGAACCCTCGGGCAGATGAGGCTCGTTAGCTGGGGACAGCCACTCTTCTAGGAGAGACAACTCCAAAATTAAACAACTGCTGCCTTGACGTTTGTTCTTGGTTGGACAAAGGCTATGGAAGCAAATCCAAAAAGAAAAGCAGGCTGAAATCGGAGTCAATGGCACATAACCAGTTGACACGTAACGCTTAATTGTGTTGGAGGCGTGGTCGAGTCGGCAAAAAAGCTCATGGTTGAACAAAAGTCTCGAGTTCAAACCCACTGGCAGATAAATCTCGATCCCCTTCAACACTGATAATTAAGAACGAAGAAGAGAAGAAGAAGAAAGACTAAGGACAGAAAAAGCTGTTAAAGATCCGTTTGCTTAATATGAAATTTACTTGATAATTGATAGTTATCTTTGTATTCTGTGGACAAGTGTAGGCTACCTGATTCTAACCATTAATAAAGAAGTAAAAAATATTTTTAGCTGAACATAATGTTTTTGTCTTGGTCACAGAGATTTACTCTAACAAAAAACTGTGATAATTTATCAGAGAGATGGGTCTATGGAAAGGTGTGTTAAAAGTTAATAAAAATAATACACGTAGACCTATCTGGATAGTGTCTTAAAGGGAAGGAACTCTTGTCATTTCAAAATGTCAATAATTTACCCAGTTTAATCCCTTTTACCAAATTTTTAGATGCTTAACACAGACACCGGCTTATTATTAAAGCCTTTAATTTACAAACCAGATGTTAAGTCCTAAAGAAAGGATGGAATATAAATTATAATTAGACAGGTAGCGATGTCGTCACACTCGAGTTACTAGGTTACCGACCAAAGGGCCCTGTAAATACGGTGAAACGGCCGCTTTAAATATTACCCCTTCCAATAGGACCTACTATCAATACCCTTCCGAGCTAGCTTAGTCAGCACCCTCAAATAATACAATGTGTGTAACTTGTTCGGCAGGCTTTACATATATAAATATATTTACAATTATATATATATATATATATATATATATATATATATAAAGCCCGCTAGATAAAAATGATGTATATATATATATATATATATATATATATATATATATATATATATATATATATATATATATATATATATATATACATTATTTTTATCTATTAAAAATAGTTTGTTTTAAATGTAGGGGTCATTTAGTTGTGATTTCCATCGTTTTTAAGCATCAAATCTTCACGGGGATTAATGAAACACGAACACAGCTTTTAATAAGTTGCACTTAGCTGTTAAGAGCTTGATTTTTTAATGAATTGCTGTTGGTTCATGATCACGTTTTTTTTTACTCAGGTAGTGAAGTTAGGAAATGCATGTGGTTGTTGGGTTGGACAAAATATTTACGTTTAGGCCAAAACTGGTCATACGATTTACTTGTCGGGAGCTAATTTGTCGGGAGCCCATATGTTGAGAGCCACTATGTCGGGAGCCCATTTGGCGGGAACCTATTTGTGGAGGCTATTTTGACTAGGTTGTTTTGTCGGGGGCCGATTGGTTGGGGCCGTTTTACCGGAACTGTTTTGTCGCGGGTAGTTTTGACGGTGCACCTTTTAAGCGCATTAGAGTGTTCCAAACATTTCCCGACTCCCCTGCAACTAGTTCGCCACTATTATGCCCCCCCCCCCCCCGCCACCACCCCAATTTTTAAACTGCTTGGTTAGACCTACTGATGTTATTTTTTGTTAGTCTACCATGTGAAAATTGTTTTGTTTTCATTCCCACCGGAGCTCCGAATGTCTCATGTTACTGGGCTCGAGTCAATATGACTTTAGTGAGGCTGCCCAGCTCTGATGGATACCTTACATAGAGTGTAGCCGTTTTTTGCGTTGTTGTTGTTGTTTTGTTTTTGTTTTTTTCGAAAAAAAAGATTTTAAAAAAATAATTATTTGCAACCGGTAATATAACCAATGTTGACCGAGCTAAAATAAAATGCAGTTTTGAGGGTAATAGTAGACTAAGGTGTGATTTTAGGGGGAAAGGTCAGGCTTTTTGTTACGATCAGTAACGGCGAAGGGGGGGGGGGTGAAATAGCGTGTCGTCGTAAAAGGATATCTTAAGAAAAAGCGGTGTGAGTTTAGGGGGGGAGTGCAAGGACGCTTCGAACTGGTGCAGCAATCATCATGCAACACACAGCTTAGATCAGCACGGAAGTAACGTCATGTGACACAGATTGCGGTTCACACGCTGCTCCTGGCGACATCTGACGTGCTGAGAGACGTGTAGCAAACACGGACTTGACAGCAATTACCGAATGCAAGGGGCGATAACCTATACACACGTAGGGGAAACAACCGCGGTGTTGTCATTTTGTTTTTCATGTCAAGTTTAAAATAAATGACGTGAGTTAGACTCATCGGCGACTATTTTGTGGCTGGCTATAGTTTGTCAGACTTCATAGCCCGCTACGTTCACTCGTGTTATTGTGTTTCCACTTAGATCTGTTATTATAATAACTGATGAACTAATATAATAACAGATCAACTAATATAATAACAGATCAACTACTATAATAACAGATCAAATAATATAATAATATATCTAAAATAATAACAGATCTAATATAATAACAGATCTCCTCATAAAAATCAACTAAATAAAAGATCAACTAATAAAATAAATATCGCCATAAGATGTTTTTTTTTCTCCTTTTTACTTTAGGTCGCCATTTTTGGATACTAAAATGTTGGCTCAAAAAAAAATGGAGATTTTCAGTTCATTGAAATTAGTGGTCTTTACCATCGCTCTGTTTCCATGGTTATTGAAGTTTATAATCAATCCCTCATAAAATATCATATTTATCTTAAAGATGTCGTAAAATAGTTTCGACATACGGCCGAAAAGGTTTTGATGTCGCAGACACACGGCCCATAAAGAGAAAGTCCCAAACTGTGTTATTGTTCCTTAATCTTCGCGTCGAGTTCACCAGACGAGAAAATAAATTGCCAGAGCTCCTGGCCATTCAGGGCACAGGAAGTTGCAGCCATGTTGATTTACTCGTTTTCGGTTTTCGTTTTCTAAGGGAGTTAATCCGTGTCGCTTTCTTTTCTTTATTCATGAAAAGATTAAGCTGATAGCCTTATCTATTGCTTTAAACCCAATATTTTAGATACAATCTCTATAAGATTAGCCCACAAAGGTTCCCAAAGTATAAATTCAGGGTGTAGTCAACTTAGTGCATAGATTACGATCGGATTTTGTCCTTTTTTGTGTGCAATAATCTCCACCTTACAAACGTCAATGAAGTAAAGTGTAACATCCTATAACATAAACTTGGGCAATCATGCGTAGAATTACTTGTTCTAATTACACTATTTTTTGTACGAATATCTGATTAGAAAGAACTAGGAGGTAGGAGAAGTTTTTTTTTTCTTTCATATAAAGTTAGGATAAGTTATTGATCAATATAAAGTAAGGATGTATTAGTGTCAAATACAAAGTAAGGATGTATAAGTGTCGAACAAAAAGTAAGGGTATGTTAGTGCCAGACATTTAAAATATGTTGTTTAAGTGTAGTAATATAAGAGCGAGACTTAAATAAGAGAAAAGATTACTCAAATATGTTTAACTTATATTTGTGTTTTTTAATGTCTCAAATGTGTTTTTCTGTTTTCTGATGTTAAAATGCCAGATGTTGTACTGTCAGATTGTGTGTTGTCTCATGCTGTGATGTCTGATGTTGTGGTTTCTGATTCTGATGTTGTGATGTTGTGATGTCTGATGTTGTGATGTCTGATGTTGTGTTGTCTGATGTTGTGATGTTGTGATGTTCAATGTTGTGCTGTCTGATGTTGTGATGTCTGATGTTGTGTTGTCTGATGTTGTGATGTTCAATGTTGTGTTGTCTGATGTTGTGATGTTGTGATGTCTGATGTTGTGATGTCTGATGTTGTGATGTCTGATGTTGTGTTGTCTGATGTTGTGATGTTCAATGTTGTGTTGTCTGATGTTGTGATGTCTGATGTTGTGATGTCTGATGTTGTGATGTCTGATGTTGTGTTGTCTGATGTTGTGATGTTCAATGTTGTGCTGTCTGATGTTGTGATGTCTGATGTTGTGCTGTCTGATGTTGTGTTGTCTGATGTTGTGCTGTCTGATGTTGTGATGTTCAATGTTGTGTTGTCTGATGTTGTGATGTCTGATGTTGTGATGTCTGATGTTGTGATGTTTGATGTTGTGATGTTCAATGTTGTGATGTCTGATGTTGTGATGTCTGATGTTGTGATGTCTGATGTTGTGTTGTCTGATGTTGTGATGTTCAATGTTGTGTTGTCTGATGTTGTGATGTCTGATGTTGTGTTGTCTGATGTTGTGATGTTCAATGTTGTGTTGTCTGATGTTGTGATGTTGTGATGTCTGATGTTGTGATGTCTGATGTTGTGATGTCTGATGTTGTGTTGTCTGATGTTGTGATGTTCAATGTTGTGTTGTCTGATGTTGTGATGTCTGATGTTGTGATGTCTGATGTTGTGATGTCTGATGTTGTGATGTCTGATGTTGTGATGTTCAATGTTGTGTTGTCTGATGTTGTGATGTCTGATGTTGTGTTGTCTGATGTTGTGATGTTGTGATGTTCAATGTTGTGCTGTCTGATGTTGTGATGTCTGATGTTGTGTTGTCTGATGTTGTGATGTCTGATGTTGTGTTGTCTGATGTTGTGATGTTCAATGTTGTGTTGTCTGATGTTGTGATGTTGTGATGTCTGATGTTGTGATGTCTGATGTTGTGATGTCTGATGTTGTGATGTCTGATGTTGTGATGTTCAATGTTGTGATGTTGTGATGTTGTGATGTTGTGATGTTGTGATGTTGTGATGTTGTGATGTTGTGATGTCTGATGTTGTGATGTTGTGATGTTGTGATGTTCAATGTTGTGCTGTCTGATGTTGTGCTGTCTGGTGTTGTGATGTCTGATGTTGTGATGTTCAATGTTGTGCTGTCTGATGTTGTGATGTCTGATGTTGTGTTGTCTGATGTTGTGATGTTCAATGTTGTGTTGTCTGATGTTGTGATGTTCAATGTTGTGCTGTCTGATGTTGTGATGTCTGATGTTGTGTTGTCTGATGTTGTGATGTCTGATGTTGTGTTGTCTGATGTTGTGATGTCTGATGTTGTGATGTCTGATGTTGTGTTGTCTGATGTTGTGATGTTCAATGTTGTGATGTCTGATGTTGTGATGTCTGATGTTGTGATGTCTGATGTTTTGATGTCTGATGTTGTGATGTTGTGATGTCTGATGTTGTGATGTTCAATGCTGTGTTGTCTGATGTTGTGATGTCTGATGTTATGATGTCTGATGTTGTGATGTTTGAATTTGTGTTATCGGACGTTATGTTGCCTGTCTGACACATACACCAGCACCTCGCCGTGTGACACATATCAGACAGCAAAAGTCTAACGTTCATTGCACAAAACTAACAAATTAAATGTCATGTATACACATTTAACGACCTCTGACAAATAAATAAATTGCGTAAAATAATTATATAATACTTTTGCCCGGGGGAAATCTCAGAGTACACAACTTACTTCCCTTTATTTTAATAAAGCTGCTGACATAACATTACAAAGATCGTGTTGTCCTGCGCAGGTTGGCCTTTCAATCCCCTGCACGCGGCAGGGAAGGGGCTAAGATTTGCAGAGAGGGAGAGTGTAACGAGGGACCAGTCAAGGCGACACTGATCAAATATTTCTGTTTCCACACACAACAACACGGCTTAGAGGTTTTGTGTGACACGCTCGTGTTTAAACTGGGCCTGACACGTCACTAGCATCTCGTGTCATAATGACATGGACATCTATTTGTTTCACTTGTTCCGTCCTCATCTTATTCTACGATGTGGCACTGTCGGCAAAATTGAAAAATACAAATAAAAGCGAATTTCAGCATGGTTCAAGGGAGGTTATCACCGATCATTCGGCGTTACAAACAAAGACGAACAGACACGGGGAGGCGAAATCTACACGTTCTAAAGGTCAGTATTTGAACACACTACTTTGTAAAGCAGGGTCTTTAAAATGTCTATTTAGCTATTTGATTTCCAATATATTTTTGAGCACATTATTTTTTAAAGCAAGGGCCTATAAAAAAAATATGCCTGTTTGGCTATTTGATTTCCATTACATTAGACTGTCGATTTAACAAAACTGGAAATTAACACCGAAATAATTATTTTGTGCTATCAAAAGTGTCTATTTCGTTTTAGCACCAATTTAAATTAAAATTCCTTTACTTTAATTAAATAGAAGCTTAAAACAGGTTGTTGTTAATGTTATAGTGGGTTTTTCAAAGCGTGTTGGCGGAGTTCAGGGGTTATATTTCAAAGTTCAGAGGTTAAACTTAATGGCCAAGGTCTAGGATTTTTTTTTAGTTTCCACAAGCTAGTGTAAGCGACAAATTAAACTGTATTTACAAAAGGCCTTGTAAGTTTAAAGTTTGTTTGGAGACGAGGTCAGATAAATAAAGGCCATGATCCCATTTTTTTTTAATTTTAATGTGAAACCGAATTTTAGTACCAGATTTTTTCTAAGTGTGACAGTGCTTAAACAAAATACAAAACCAAGTCATTAACCGTGTTTCCGTGGCCTCTTGTTGTTGTGCTATTACATTTTGATGTGCGAACTTTTTAGCGATCATCAAATTGTCGCAGTGTTTCTTCCAGACTTTTTTCTCCGGGGGGGGGGGGCACTTGAAATTTTCGGGGGGGGGGGCGGTAGACTTTCTTCGGGGGGGGGGGGGGGGGCGGACACTGTTAAAAGTATATATTTTCTATATAAATTATATAAAATTCATTTCGTTCGGGGGGGGGGGCGGTAAAAATTTTTCGGGGGGGGCAAAGCCCTCCCCCCCCCGAAGAGATGCCTGGAAGAAACTCCGGTTAAGGGGTCGTCCATAAATGACGTCACACTCGTAGCGGGGAGGGGGTCCGTAATTTTGTGACGGTGTGTGTTGTTAGAAAACGAATTTTAGCCGTTATTTCGTGTTTTAGAAAACTTTTAATAAATTGTAATAGGAATTGATGAAAAAACTATTTTGTCAGAGTTCAGACAAGATTTTGGAAAAATATCGTTGTTTAAAAAAAATTCAACAACAAATTGAAGGGGGGTTGTAGGCTGATGTGTGACGTCATTTTAGAGGGGGGGGGTCTGGCTTTTTGTGACGATGTGAGACGGAGGGGAGGGGAGGGGAGAGGTAAAAATCGTCCAAAAAGCGTGACGTCATTTATGGATGACTCCTAAGTAAAGTTCCCCTATTAATCCTCACAGCAAATAAAGTATGTTTCTTGTCATCGGCATATCTTCTGTGACGTGTTTCATCATCATCATCAACTTTACTCGTTCATGTCCACACGGGACAGATGAAGCAAAATAAATCTGTTTCAATTTGTGGTCAGCACCATGCCCAGCCGCCTTTGTTTTCCCTAACGTGAGCCAGGTACATATTAGAGCTGGGCGAACTTAAGGACGTCCTGCGAACTCAAGTCTGGACCAGATCTGAACTTGAGCGCTCCACCACTCAACCACGCCGTTCAGAGGCGTAGCGACCCTTCCCGGCGCCCGGGGACAAACGTTTCGATTTGCACCCCACCCCTCTCAATATTTTGATTTGCACCCCCCCCCCCCTCAAACTTTCGATTTGCACCCTCCTCAGCCTTTCAATTTATTTTTCCAACCCATTTTGGCGCCCCCCCCCCCCCCCTAAGCTACTGACGCCGTTCCATACCGCTAACTACACTATTCCTAAACCACATGTTCAAATGTGACAGTTCTTTCTATGTTGTGACATACATCACTATGTTGTTATATTTTAATTTACAAGGCTGATAGTTCTAGATCACACCCTCCCTCCACCGCATAAATCCGCAAAGCTAAATACCAGTCAGAACATGTCAGTCTTAAACACACTCCAAACATTTTACCTGTGATATTTTGCTTCACCTAATAAACGACGTCACGCCTTATAAAACTATTTACCCCCTCCTAAACCATCTCGTAATGTGACTTCGTATATAGAAGGTCCATTATAATCCCCATCAAGTGAGAGATAAGCCTAGTCTAAATGTGTCCGGCACTCACACTGGAGCGGTGCGGGTTTGGACTTTGATGATGTGTGATGCGGAGAAAGGGGGGGGGGGGAACAATGTGACATTATTTTTTCTAAGGTCAGATTGATTTAAAATGTTAAAATTGTTTTCACATGGTTTTTTTAAAAATTGGGTAGAGGGGATGGGTGGGGTAGAACTTTTCGGGTAGGGTCTGCGATAGTAAATGGCGTTGGGGATGGGGTAACTCGGCTTAATTGTCCGTGTTCATTATTGACCTGTTTATGTTAACAATTTTGCAATGTGTTTTTACCACTAAACACCAAACCATTCCCCACTCCCTTTTTTCGTGTGTATCAATACATTTAAAATCAATATGACGACAATTATCATGCACTTTGAAAGAGATATAAAAATATTTTCATAGAAACTTTAAGCTGTTGCTTGTACTCAAGGTCACCGCTTGACAGATGGGGATGGGGATGGAAGATACGAAATGGTATTTATATAGAAAATATATACTTTTAACAGTGTCCGCCCCCCCCCCCCCCCCCCCCCCACGGAAATTTTAGTCCGCCAACCCCCCACCCCCTCCAAAAATTACAATGCCCCCCACCCCCGGAGAAAAAAAGTCTGGAAGAAACTGATGTGGCCTCGCCCCTACCCCCCTCTCCCCCACTCAACAAGGAAACAACCAACAATGCATTTCTATCTAAATGAATTTTTTTTTTAATATTGTATTGATAGTGTATTAGACCATATAAAAACCGTTAATATTCGAATATGAGTCTGTCTATAATTTTAAACTGGGACCCCTGTCTTGGGAACTTGTGACATATGGCGTGTGATTTTGACCCAAGTTTCGAGCTTAAAATATCCCTACTTGAGGTGGTACCACCGCATTCTGCGAGATCACGTGTTTTAAACCGTTAAAACTTTTTTTTTTAACTGCCGCCACCGACTAGCCTAGAAAATAAATATAAACATGTATATGGCATGTTCTCTTTAGCCAATCAGATTTGTCGGACTGATCGTGTGATTCGGCTCATGGTAGGCCGATGAAGCCCAAATTGGGGGTGTCAGCTTGTAGTATGATACGAGCTGTTTTTTTTTTTGCTTAATAAATAAAATGCCTTGACATTTTAATACGCAGTATTCATATCATTTAACCCATTTTGGCATTAGGCATGTGTGAAACAACTGTTCGCTGTTTTTTTGTCGGCGTAAAAAAATAAAACAAGCTTAGCTAACATTTAGCTAATGTCTGGCACTATAATTAGTTCTCACGTTTTGTTTAAAAATATAAAATCTCACGATGCTTCCATTATAATAATTTAAACTGTCTTGTTGCTGCCCCCTCCCCCACCCCCACACTATATTATCCTAGACCCCACGTCTCTCCCTGTCATACGACTCCCACATCATGAAAGCGGAAGTGATTTTTTTTTTAAATCACCCGCCCACTTAAGCCCCACTAAATCTATCAAAGGCAACCACCGCCGCCCCACCCCAACACTAATTGTAAATACCTTCGTAGCATAGAGCATGTATAACACCGTAAAATAAAAGTGTGCGGTGTTTGTGCCACTTTTCTATTAATCATCATTTTTGTGACATGTGTATACACCTTCTATAAACCATCATTTTAGTGACATTTGTACACACCCAGAGGCGTAGCGATGGGGGGGGGGGCAGGGGGGTACATATGTCCCCGGGCGCCGACCTTAGGGGGCGCCAAAATGGGTTGTAAAAACAAATTAAAATGTCATTTTAGCTGTATTTTTGCATTATAAATAGTTTGAGGAGGGGTGCAAATCGAAAGTTTGAGGGGGGGGGGGTTGCAAATTGAAAATTTGCTCCCGAGGGGGCACCAAATTGAAAGTTTGTCCCCGGGCGCCGGGAAGGGTCGCTACGCCTCTGTGCACACCTTCTATAAACCATCATTTTAGTGACATTTGTACGCACCTTCTATTAACCATCATTGCAGTGACATTTTTATACACGTTCTATAAACCATAATTTTTTTTTACATTTGGACACACCTTCTATTAACCATACACGTTCTATAAACCATCATTTTATTGACATTTAGACGCATCTTCTATAAACCATAATTTAAATGACATGTGTAGAGACCTTCTATTAACCATCATTTTAGTTACATTTGATTAAGACAAGCGCTGAGCGACTTTGACTTAAACAGTAGGCCTACGTCATTTAGGTTATCAATGAACAGTAGCAACAGCAGCAGAATTTAGTTGACTTTCCCTCAGACCCTCATACCGTTAACTCATACCTACGTGTACGGCACGCAACTACGATACTTTAACTCATCCCTACGTGTACGGCACGCAACTACGATACTTTAACTCATACCTACGTGTACGGCACGCAACTACGATACTTTAATTCATACCTACGTGTACGGCACGCAACTACGATACTTTAATTCATACCTACGTGTACGGCACGCAACTACGATACTTTAATTCATACCTACTTGTACGGCACGCAACTACGATACTTTAACTCATACCTACGTGTACGGCACGCAACTACGATACTTTAATTCATACCTACGTGTACGGCACGCAACTACGATACTTTAACTCATACCTACGTGTACGGCACGCAACTACGATACTTTAATTCATACCTACGTGTACGGCACGCAACTACGATACTTTAATTCATACCTACGTGTACGGCACGCAACTACTATACTTTAATTCATACCTACGTGTACGGCACGCAACTACGATACTTTAATTCATACCTACGTGTACGGCACGCAACTACGATACTTTAATTCATACCTACGTGTACGGCACGCAACTACGATACTTTAATTCATACCTACGTGTACGGCACGCAACTACGATACTTTAATTCATACCTACGTGTACGGCACGCAACTACGATACTTTAATTCATACCTACGTGTACGGCACGCAACTACGATACTTTAATTCATACCTACGTGTACGGCACGCAACTACGATACTTTAACTCATACCTACGTGTACGGCACGCAACTACGATACTTTAACACATACCTACGTGTACGGCACGTAACTACGATGCTCCTAATCAAGACTGTTTAAGGCTAGATTGGCTGATAGGTAGCCGGTTTTTGTCGCGAAACTTTTCGGTAGCCGATTGTCGGAATTCCAGCCATATTAACAGGAGCCATTTTGTGGAGGCCCTCCTATATAGGTAGATCTGACGCGCCTTATATATATATATATATACTAGCCGTCCCGGCCAGGCCCTGCTCTGGCTTCTGTGAAAAACCTTTCTGTTAAAGACCATCACCTGTGTGTTTAGTAATCATCATAAACCCGGCATTGCCCACCCAAGCCATAACCAACCAAAACCAAAACAACAAAACGCAAACATAACGCTAACACAATTACAAATACAAACGAAAACAAAAACCTAACAACAAACCCAACCACAACCACAAACACCAATACAAACACAAAGAAAAAACAAACAAAAAAGCAAACGAAAACAAAAACCTAACAACAAACCCAACCACAACCACAAACACCAATACTAACCAATAACAACACACAAAAAAAACGAAAAAGCAAACGAAAACAAACCAAATCCAAACGCAAAACCAACCAAAAACATAAGTACAAACCCAAAGAAAAAAACAAACAAAAACGAAAAAAGAAAGAACAAAAACGAACCAAATCAAACCGCAACCACTAACGCAAACCCAACGGAATCGCCTGTTTTAGCTTAATAAACGACAATAGTACCCCAACTTATTCATAGTCTTTTGCACTCACTTAAACGAACGCGCCTGTTTCAATTTAATGAACAATTTTAATACTCCAAGCTTATCCGTAAAATACATACAACATTTGCACTTGATCAATCCCCGCGAATTATGTAATTATTTTTTTTTCCCAACACCAAAACAAAGTAATAAAAAGTAAATTCTTTTCCACTAATGCAATGGTTTTATAAAGGGAAGTAATTGAGTTTTCCTAATTTATCAAAGGGAAGTAAGTGCTATAGGACTAAATATAGACATAATTAGAATTTTTGTAAAAGATGATATTTTTTTAAAACTTGTGTTTAATGAACATGCCGACAATTATTACTATAATTTGAAAAATGAAAATTATTTCCCAACACTTTCAATAGTAATTTTTTAACTCATAAATTTAGACAAATGCGCACGATAATTGTCTAACACTTAAATCCATCGAAGACCAACGACAAACATATGCGTTACATATATATATATATATATATATATATATATATATATATATATATATATATATATATATATCCATTTGCATCATTTACAAATCATTCTGTAACCACAGCAACGGATGTCCAAGATGGAGGTGTTATACGTGGGGAAGAGTGGATTTGGGAGATGCTCGAGCAGGCTGCGCGGGAACACAGTCGGGTGAGTCTTGACACGTGTAGACATTTTGGTCAACCCTAAACCTGAACCCTAGGTTAACAAGAACACTTCACCAAAACATAACCTAACACTAACCCTAACATTACTTTTTATTATTTAAAACATTTACAAACTGTACATATTTTGTTACACGTGTTTTTCTTTACATTTTACTCCAAAATCGACAGTGCAGTGATTTTATGGCTTTAGAATGTCTAGGCAAGTTATGTAATAAAATTGCTATACAATACCTCGGCAAGTTATGTAAAAAATATTTAAAAAACTACTACATGTGTTTCTGGAAACGCCAGGCTTGCTATTACAATGAAGAATACCTGCCCTCGCAAACAGGTGCCTGTCCTCGCAAACAGGTGCCTGTCCTCGCAAACAGGTGCCTGTCCTCGCAAACAGGTGCCTGCCCTCGCAAACAGGTGCCTGTCCTCGCATACAGGTGCCTGTCCTTGCAAACAGGTGCCTGTCCTCGCAAACAGGTGCCTGCCTTGTGTATTGAACAGCAGGCGGCTTAAGAAAATTACTGACACCAAACAACGGTGAAAATATATGGCCAAGTAATACAATTGGGGATTGATTGGACAAATCTAGGGTAAACCACTAAACAATGGAGGTTAAGTAGTGTTTCTTCCAGTCCAGACTTTTTTCTATATAAATTATACCATTTCGTTGGGGGTGGGGGGAGAGACGTTCTTCGGGGGGGGGGGGCATACCTCCAAGAGATGCCTGGAAGAAACTCTGAAGTTAAGGATATGATTGGGAAGAGCGAGCTGAATGGGGATATGTGTCAGTCAAACGCGTAATCTCACGGGAGGGAGGGCGATAAGGGATCCGAGAGGGGGGGGGAGGGTGAAAATGATGTGGGTTAATATCCTAGACCCACCGAAAACAATAGCGTAATAGATCAGTTGTCGATGAAGACCAATCACCTGGAATGTCATGGACCCAGCAGGTCTAAAACCGAGTACGATGGAGAGGTGTGGCTGTGTCCCTATATGTTCTACTAGTGGTCTACATGAATAATGATAGCAGGCTACTGGGTACATGTCTGGGCATGGAACTGAACATTCTAGCCCTTTATTTGCCGAGGTCAATGAAACAGTTGAACTTATTTTAGCTGCCCTATTGGCCGTTTGGTCCGAAAGGGTATAAACTGTTTACTTTTTACGACTTTGTTAATAAACTCTGAAGTTAATTAAATGTGGTCCATTTTGGCAGGAAAACGCGAAGGACTTTGCCCTCCTTCGCGACGAATTGCTTCAACATATCGACACGTTAATACAGATGCTATGGAACTCACTGAGACATGTAAGTAAAAAGTAGCCCTAAAACTAAATAAAGCATATAAACTGTTCGTGTGACTGAATTGATGAGCTGAACAAAACTGAAGCCTGAAGATACACACACGGACATAACTTCACTAGATCGGTTATTATGCTTTTTTTTTAATCCATTTCCTTAACAAAACGCGCACTCTTAAAAAAACATACAACTAAACGCGGGATATTTCTTATTTCATTTAATAAAAGTCTAGTTTTTGGAAATGACATTATCCAGCCAGCGTAGGATTCAATTCACCTAATCATTTTTTTATTGATATTACTGTTTTGTTTTAACTTGGGATTACCTCCCCTGAACAATTCTTTCCAATTTGCCAGAATGGCTTAAAGTTTCACATAGTCAATCCGTTTACTTATCAACTTTTGACCTGACGTTTTTGAATGGGATTTTGTAAATTTTATATATATATATATATATATATATATATATATATATATATATATATATATATATATATATATATATATATATATATATATATATTCAAATTACATAAAAACTAGAGGCACACTGCTTCACTTAAAAAAATGTTGAGTAAATGAATTGTTTGAAAAAAAAATGTCTTCATGAATATTTACAAATTTACAATCAGTAGTAACAAATCCCTTATTCATTAAATTATTATCTATAATTAACCAAAACAAACCCATTCAACTTGCATGGCCTTATTTTGAATATTTTGTATTTTATATATTAGACTATGTTGATGTAGCAGATAAAAAATTACAAGGAGGCAATCGAGTTCATGATTATACACACATTTTTGTTTTAAAAACTAAGCCAGCTGTGTCAACTAATTCATCCAACTTTTGAAAATAAGATTTAAGATAAACAAAAGCAGTATTAGCTTACATGACGTTCCTCTATACCTCTCTCTACCCATGTTATAAAATACACACAAGATTATTTAAATAAATATGTAATTAATGTCATCAACAGATGGATCACATCTACAGAGAATCACGTGGAATCTGGTCTAGGCAGTATTCTAAACTAAGAGATTCAATCATAAAACTTAATCAAGCAAGTAATATTGGTTATAGTAAGTACATATTAGTTACATAATTTGTAGTTGTTAATAAGCAAGTTTTAATTATTTCACTTTCAGCCTATATAATAAATAACTGTTGAAAAAAAGAATTTGAAGAGCCATTGTTAATTGAGAGAAGAATTTGCTGTATTGTTTCTGCAGATACAGTTTTAAAGACTGCAAATTTTAGTCGGAATCTTTACATTAGAGCTCACACAAAACAGACATCAAAACCATCAACTGTGTTGGATGCTGCTAAAGGGAGAGAATTTTCAGGGAACATTGAGCTTGTTCATCAGGAACAGAACAAAGTACAAGAAAACATGAAAGTCATACTTGCCATGAAAACGTGAGTGATTAGTAGTCTAATATGTTTTGCTTTCTTTTTAATATGAATTTTTGTTAAAATTGACTGTTATACTTACCAAGAAAACGTGAGTATTTAAAAATAAGTTTTCTTTCCAATTAGAATTTTTTTAATTGACTATCTATGTAGATCTAGAATATATTTTAAATTATTTTTTTAAAATTTTTATGCTAATCTCTTTGTGATGATGTTTATTTATTTAATTAATCAGTGTGGTACAGTCATGTTACTTGAATAATTAGGGAAAAAAGGGAACAGGCTCTAAGATTAAAGAAGGAAAATAGTTTAACACAGTTTAAATAGCTCCACAAATACTGATCTTTTTTGCAGGAATGTCAAAAATGGAGAAGCTCGTTACAAACAAGTTAATCAGTTATTCAAGAATACCCATGACGCAGAAATCATTAAGGATTTTTACAACAATCTTAACTCTGCAATATTTACTATAAACAAACTTCGTAGGAGATCACCCACTATTAAACTTCTACACTTAAAACAGGTAAAATGGTGTTTTTTATCTAACAAAGCATTTGATTTTTATAATGATTAAACTCCTTAATTATTATTGATGTTACAGGAACAACTACACCTAAACATGTCTCTATTTTTATAGAACCAATTTCATTTGAACAAACAAACTTACCCTTATTTTTATTCAGTTTTGCCATAAAATAAATTATATAAGTTAAAAGTTAAAACAGAATTTTTGTTCATTCAACGTGTAATATAGTTTTTTTTATTCTACAGAGGTATTTAAACCACACTAGAGCTCTTCTTCACGAGGCCAAAACTAGTTTAAAGAACTCTCTAGAAATAATTGACAATGGCCAGAAGTTGTTTCTGGTAAGTCATGCACCTACTAACATAATTGTGCATTGAAACTATGACAAAATTCTCCTGCCAGGCACAATTTAGATAGTTAATAAAACAAAATTAATGACAAGTTGGGGCAATGAAGTTTATTTGTACCCTCATGTATGTTAGATCTAACTTTCTAAAATTAAATAATTGGAGTTGCTAGTAAGTTTTATAGATTATCTGCAATAGTAGTCACTTGATAAGTTAGGAGGGATCTTTTATTTTAAGGGTTTTTGAATCATTGAAAATTGTTAAACTGAATTACATAGTTTCTATCTACATTTTGGAGTTCTCTGATTTCCCAACAGAGATCACAAGCTACCACCTGATCATTTAGCACAGGGTTGTTTCTAATAATAATATCAACATTACTCACAGAAATGTTAAAAAAATATAATTCATTCCTACTGTGAATTTTCATTCAGTAATTAAGGCTTTATAATAAAGTGAAATGGTTCCAATAGTATATTCATTTAGTCATTAAGGCTTTATAATAAAGTGAAATGGTTTCAATAGTGTGTTCATTCAGTCATTAAGGCTTTATAATAAAGTATAATGGTTCTAATATACAGCTAAGATTAAAATAACTTTCCTCGTATTTCAATAACAGGAAACTGAAAACAATTGGAAGAAAGAGAAGAAATCTGGAAATTTACCAAGAACAGAAACAACCCTCACAAAACAAGTTAAATCACATGTCTCTCACTTAAATGAGGATTCAAATAAATTGCAAAAGTAAACTTAGTTCCTTTTTTGACTAAAGTAACCCACTTGTTAATTTAATTTCAGTATTGCATTTTGAATATTTCAAGATGCTTGCCAGTATTTAAAATAGATCAGTCGGAGAACAAAATGTTAAATGATTAAAACTATATTCAAGTTTATCTAATGTTAATGTTGTTAATGGCTTTCTTTTCTGCAATATTTCATATGATGGCAAACATGTGGTACAAGCTATTGCTATATTATTTGTTTCACACTAAATGTTTAATTTTTTTGTAGTCACAAAATTCTAAATAATTGATTAAAATACAATCAAAATACACCACTGTAAGAAAATATTGATTTCTACCTTTTTCTACCACTTCTCCAATTATTCAGTGTTTAATGTTAGAATTTTATTAATAAAAATCAACATTTAATAATTTTTAAAAAAAACGGACACAGGTAGTGTTAAGTTAGCTTGGGTTTCTTTTGCCGTTTTTCAGCTCTTTGGCTGGTCCAATTCAGCATGCAAATAACAGATTGGCAACTTTGAACAAAAAAGACTCAACATTTGTCATGAGCTCTTATGTCATGGATCTTAAAAGAGTAATAAAGGTTTGCTATGAAAAAATTATTCATTTTGTCCTACATTCCTTTTTAAATGTTAGTTGTAGTTTTAAAATAATTGCTGTCTATTTAATTAATTAACTGATGCCATTGTTTTTTATTCAAAACTATTTATAAATTTACATAATTAAACCTTAATGAACCTTTACATAATTAAACCTTATAAGCCTAGTACAAAAATTTAAAAACTTTACTTTAATTTGATTCTTTTTTTTTTTAAATAAATTAGGACATTGATTCATTTCTGGACTTAATCAGAGCAACTATTAAAAGAAAAACAGACAGGAAATGCCTAATAATTTATGAAGGATCTGGACTGGATGAATCAGATGAAGAAGATGAATGTACCCAGGAAAGTAGTAGCTATGACACACATGAGGGCTCTCAAAAACCAGATTTGGGTCAGGTCAATGAAGATTTTACCTTTGGTGATTTACCGGATTATAAAAAAGTTGTTAATGTGAGCCAAATACAACTACTACAAAATGATCTTCTTGAATATATTCCTAAGTTTTCCAAAGAAAATGAAAGAATAAATAACAGTGGAGAATATTTATTGAGATTAACTGCTGGTGAGATTTCATTAATCACTTGAAATGAAATATTTTTTGAGAAAAAAAAATCCTAAGCACTGATTTATGAATGTATTTATATTACAGTTTTGTAAATTTAATTATGGCACAAAATTTGTGGTTCATTTAGAAAATTCTGAGCACATTTAGTCAGCTTAAGTTTTTCTATATTGAATAAAAAAAAAATTCAAAATATAGTTTCATATTTACTACATAGATTGCAAACAAAAAACTAAATACATTTTTAGTATTGTCTAGTAGTCTATGTTAGAGTTTTAACAAAATGACATTGTTTTTTCCATAAAGTACTACACCAAAATTTAACTGTGAGCAAGCAAAAAATCATCTCTATAGTGAAACATACAGCACTGCAAGAAAACTTCTTGAAACATACTACAGAGCAAGTCAAAGAAATAGATGAAATTCATAAAAGAATTAAACTGGTAAATTTATTCATTGTCAATTTAAGACCAAACTATATTTAAGTAATTATTAATTATCATTATTTTATAGACAAAATGCAAAATATCTGATCTTTAAATTTTAAAGGTATCAAACAAAATTATAAACATAACCAAGTATAACTACAGTGACATTTTGGAACATGCAAAGACCAAACTCAGATTAGCTAAGAAGGATATAAGTGAAAATAGTTCTAATACTGAAAAAAAGATTGAAGTGGTACAAGAAGAACAGTCTGGTTTTCAGATTAATGGTAAATAACAAGTTCAACTTTGCTATTTAGATGATGGCAGTAGAGGTTAGTGGCATTTACTAATTTCATTCATAGCTCAATACTTTATTTTTTATTTAACATTATTTGGGCGATATTAATGACACCTGATATATTTAAAGTACAAACTTCTGAAAATTAAGACAGGATAATTCCAGTTATTTCACTTCATCATCATTAATTATACTTTTAAAATTTTTGTTTTGTTTCTGGCTTTTCACATTTTTTTAATGAACAAATATTATAGAACGATTAAAAACATATAATTTAGCCATTAACTAGAATCTAGTCAAGAATTTTATTTAATTGATTTTAAATCCATGTTTTCCTTTTTAAAAAATATAACAAGGTTCCATTAAAGATGACATAATTTTACTGAAGTCGAAAAGTTTAGAAACTTGTGAAAAGATTAGGGAACTTGGATTAAATTTAAACAGCATGAGAAAAAACATTACAATGCTTCGTTCAAAATTAAATAGAGCCAATCACATGCTTACTTCTCTCAGGGTATGTAGTACTTTAATACACTTTATGTAAGTTTAATTTCAAATACTTTTTGTGAATTTTGTTATAATTTTGGTAATTAGGTTTTAAAATTATGAGCTTGAATAATTTAAAAAAAAAAAATTTAAATTGTTAAAAAAGCTATTTGTATATTACAATTTTTCAAAAGAATCTTTTTTTTTTTTAAAAATAGATCTAGTTCATAAGCTTTTTCTCTGTTTTTTTATTTATTTCAGATTATGAAAACTTAATACATTGTAACAAAAATGATTATCTGCTTTCAGATTTTTATTTCAAACACACAAAATAGCTACATATCTGTTCCTGTACAGCAAAGAAATAGAAATGTAACTTCTCTGGTTACAACAATTAGTATATGCATAAAACCAACAACTTTAGATGGTGCAGTTGTGACAATATCAGGTTATAACTCAGTAAGTTTGTTTTAATATTGATGATATTTTTTTTATCTCTTCTGAGTTCATCGTCTAACAAACTTCAATTTAATTACAGGAGTTCTACGGTCTTACACTGGATAATGGGAAAATAAAAATTACTACTTCGTATTCAAGTGAAGTTTTTGGATTTCCACCCTTGACAAAACATCAATGGTATACCATAAAATTTAAGCTGTAAGTTTTTTACTAAGTTTAATGTTAAAATGTGTTGTCTTTTTACTTCTGGATTAATTTATTTTGTTTGATCATTCTAAATAATTGAAAAAATAGAATATCCTAGTTAAAAAAAAATCGATTCAAGTTTAAAAAATAGCTTACAACACACAAACAATATTATTTATGATATAATTTAGTACAAATGCATCTCAAAATAATCAACTAAAGTTTGGCAAAATAGCAGATATTAAAACAGGTTGAGTTTATCAGGAGCATTGATGGGTTTAATTTTTTAAATTTCTATAGAATAAAAGTAAAAGCAACTAACTTATGTCAATTGTAAAATGATAATTAAGGACAGGAGCAACAGTGAACGTAACTTTAATTGGACAAGATGGTATTTCTAAACATGAACAAGCTTCCTTCTCTAGCATGAGCCATCCCTTCCAGCTTACAGCAGTTCATGTTGGAGGAGTGCCATCAACACTTAAGGTAGGTTCACATGGGCCAACAGTAATTGGTCGGACGGTTGAGTTTGGTTCCATTAGTTGAGTTTACATATCACTGAAAAAACAAATATACAATAAGTACTTGAGGAGTTCTAAGCAAATAAAGTGGACTGATAGTCGTTCTGAACAAACAATCCTTTTATGCAGGGACCACAAAAATGTATTAGCCTAACTAAGAATACACTTCCTTGTTTGACAAGTTTATATATATATATATATATATATATATATATATATATATATATATATATATATATATATATATATATATATATATATATATATATATATATATATATATATATATATATATATATATATATGTATATATATATATATATATATATATGTGTATATATATATATATGTATATATATATATATATATATATATATATATATATATATATATATATATATATATATATATATATATATATATATATATATATATGGATGGAGAGATATTTATAGATATGCTAATATACTGTTGTTTGTGTACTGTTTATTCTTAGTGGAATGTTGACATGTGGCATGGATGCTTAGGCGATCTGTTGGTGGATGGAGAACTAGTTTACTTGTATAGAAAAGATGCTAATAGTAAATTACCAAGTGCTTGTACTGAACAAAGGTAGGATTTGTATGAAATAACTGTACAAGTAATTGTCAGCAATTTTATGTTAATCAATCAATTTGTATTGATAGTTTTTTTTTTAAAGATTTTTTAAAAGTCTGTTAGCCTTTTATTCTTATAACAAAAAAAATTATCCAATGTATTTTTTAGAATTGCAGATAATAAAAGTATTTCTACAGTTTTTGGGGGAGATAGCTACAACATTTACAGAGTAGTGCCAGAAAATTTTCAATCTATTAGTATCAAATTTAAGACTTGGCAAATTTATGCCTTTTTGTTATCTGTTGTTGATAGACGCATGGTAAGCAGTATTTTTATTAATATCTTCTGAACAATGCTTAACAAAATCTTAACAAATGTTGGTAGTAAATATGTATATATATATTATTTTATCAAATACTATGTATTATACTTTTTTATTTTTTTTTAAAGTTGTTTTAGGTATATATATATATATATATATATATATATATATATATATATATATATATATATATACATACATACATACATACATAAATTATGCATATCATATCCTAGAATATATCCTTGAGTGTGGTACTTACAAATGGATTTTTGAAAATAGAAAATTATTGGGATTCAGAAACTGTTGTGCTACAAACTGTAAATAATTCATTTAACAATGGGCATTTTCATTTCCTGAAGGTATGTGTTTTGAATCAGTGTTTCTGAACCTGGTATATAAATCTTAACTTTATAGTTTAAAACAAATTAAAGTTCATGTTTTATAGGCCCTAATAATTTTTAAATATTTTTAGTACAATTGAATATCACACCAACTCTTTATAACTATACTGTTACTTTTTGTTAATAAAAATCTGACTTAATAAATAAGTGGCGTAACGAGGGGGGTGGGGGTGGACCCCACCGGGTGACACCATTTAGGGGGGTGACCCCAAGGCAAAAAATAGCAAAATATATAGAGAAAAATGATAATTCCACTTAATTAAGTGATTAATTAGTTAAATAGTCTTTTGAGAGCCAATTTGACAAATCCTGACAACGGTGGAGGGGGGGGGGTGACACCACGATGTAAACCTGATAATGATAGAGAAAACATGCTACATCAAGCTGTATTTATAACCGACTATAGATAAAAAAAATCGTTAGTATTATATCTGAGTACAGTTTAAAGCAATTGTCTTGGGGGTGGGGAGAGGGCGTGAGTATGTGGGGGGAATTTACATTAATTCAATGGTGCAAAATATGCATGAGGTAAACAGTTTGGTTGAGAATCGTAATAATTTATGTGTTGATTCATGTATGTGGGGGGGGGGGGGGGGGTAAAAAAATGAAATACATACTTACTTATATGTAAAGTTGTTACATTTGTCCAGATGAAGTATTTTCTTATATAAACAATTGTTTGTAAAAAAAATATACAAAGACTATGTCACTTGGTATATGTACAGGGGAGGTAACTGTTTAAAGTAATAGTTTTTAGATCATTTTTTTACTATTTAAAAGAAAAACAAAAATCACAAAGTATAACATTCGTTTAAATAAATATTTCGTTATAAATTATCTTATATATTGTACTGAAATTGTACAAATTAATTGCGAAAGTGAATTTAATATAATATTTGTTTTGATTTATACTTTTAAGGAAGCCTTTGCAGTTCTAATAACCTTGCGAGTAATAACTTTGCGACTACTCTACCAATGCTAGCATGACATAAAATTACTCTGACTGTTTAAACTTAGGCCCTAAGCACTCCACATAACAGCCAATCACCAATTAGTTAATCATTCTAATTCTCAAAAGTTTTTTCGAAAACCTAAGCGAAGCTAGGCAGTATGCTAGTATAGGTATATATATATATATATATATATATATATATATATATATATATATATATATATATATATATATATATATATAATTTTTTATCTGAGGGGGGGGGGTGACACCATTAAGTGCCACACCGGGTGACACCAGACCTCGCTACGCCACTGCCTTAAATTTATCTCCATTTTAAAGAGAAATTGTTTAAAAGAATTGTTAAAACTCACACAAAAATTTATTTCAGATTGAGTTCAAGGACAAAAGAATATATGCAGAGATACAGGGAAATAATAAAGTATTCACTTCTGGAAAATCTAGTCAAACTATGTTTAGAGAATTACAAGTACATGAAGGAATAATACTTGGAGCCTTATTATCACCCCAAAAAGTTTTTATCAGATCTCAATATAGGTATGTCTTTAAATTCATTTAAACTAGGTGCAATCAATAATGAACCTGGCATTCTCTATTGCCTTTTGATTGACTTTTAAGATGGTACTCCATGGACAGATTTGACTTTTAAGATGGTACTCCATGGACAGATAAAGTAGAGTTCATGTTTATTAGTCCATGGCATAGATTGTGTCTTTAGCTTAAGGCCCAGCAACTCTTACTTTCTTAAAATTGTGTTTAAATTTTAACTTTTGTCTTCGGGTTCATAGATGTGTGCTCTAACGCTCAGCCAATTTTAAATGCTTTCAAATGTAATTCAAGATTTGCTAACACTGACATTAGCATGTTGAAACTATAAAATATTTTGCAACTGGCAAACACACATCCTCTACACATTTTTTTTAAAAATCAAGACATAAATAAAAGTTCAATGTAAATGTTTTCTGATTTCAGACCACTAATTGGCTGTATTGAAAACTTAAGTATAAATAACAAAGAGGTTCAGCTCACAGAAGCTAATGATGTCTACAATTCTTACTATGGCTATTGTCAAGATTCAGGCTTTGTTAATGTGAGTTTTAACTGTTTTAGAATCCACTTAAAGCATATTTTTAAGTTTATATTTTAAATTATATAACTTCTGCTATATTTTTGTGTTTAAGAAATGCATTTCTCAATGTTTATTGCTAGCTGAGGTTCTCATGTTGGCAATGGACAACAGGCAGTAAGCCACTAACTGTAGGCACCTTAGACAATGCAAACAGACTAGCAATACTTGTGTCAAGAAATGCCCATGGATTAGTATTAAGCTATTCGAAGGAAGAGGCAAGTAGTTCTTGAAAAGAACTCTTCTTTTTCAAATAGTAATGCACGTCTTTAAGCACTATTAAATTAACATACTAAAGACTCGATTTTACCAATACAATTTTCAGGAATTCAACAATATAATTGTCTTAAAAAATGATAGTATTGAGATGAGCTCTATGGGCGAAGATGTCATCAAAAATGTAATACTGAATCCTGAAAAATTTAAGGCCCCGTTTTCTACCGTCACCTTAATTGACGATGGTTCAAGGTAATTCTTAAAAAAACTCTTTTGTGTTCATCTATTCGCCTTTTGACAGGATAATTACTAAAAAAATGTATTAATGACTGGTGAATATTGCTTTCAAAATTAATCTATTGAATGTTATGTTTTAAGTCACTACCCATACACTCAAAAGCAGAGGGAAATAAATAATAGCAATAGTAGTCACATTCACTGAATATAATCCAAATATAAGGAACGCAGTTGCTCATCTGTTTACTTCACTTCTCCCACCCATTAATATCTTTAACGGATTTTTAGTGCAAACTAAACATGCTAATTATCTTATACTAAAATTTAGTTGCACAAAAAGGTGATACATACATTCTTCTTTCTAAGTGTGATAGTCAATGCATGGAATCAAGAAATGAAGACAACATACACAAAATGGTATAGTTGGTTCAGTACACCTGAAAAAAAGCCTCATACTATAACCATTGGAGATATTCAGGGAAAAGAATTATTCGAGGGATCAGTTTCTCAATTTGCAATAGAATACAGGTAGGGGAATGCAATGCTATTTAATTGACTATAGTATCTCTTCATTAAAGCTATAAATTTATAAAAATATTTAAGACTAAAAAAAGACGTGTATTTTTAACAGGATATTTGACTTGAGTTTGTATGCTACAAGTCACAACCTCACTACATGTCAAGTGCCATATGAAGATGTAAACCAAACAGATGACCAGGATGTCCACATATGTACCTAGGTTGTAATAATGTACATTTCAAATCAAAACAAACACTATGGCAAGTTTCAATATGAATCAATTTTATTGTGGCAATAACTTTTATTTTAAATTATTGCATATTATCCTCATCTATAAAAATGTTCAACAAAAGAACACAATTTAGACAAATACAATGAATCATGGTGCAGTGAAGACATTTTTTAAAATGTAGGCAATGATGTGTTTTTTATTTGTCAGGAAGCAAGGGTAGCTTTCATTTTAAAATATTGTATATTGAAACTTCATAAAAATGTTCATAAAAATATTTGATACAACACATAATCACCTTTTTCACACATTTTTTTCAATATATACAAATTGTAACTAATGTACATAATGGTTGTCATGTTATAAACTTAAATAAGAAAATTCTAGATTGATGAACAGCAGCATCTTATCAAATAATGTAATATCAAATCAACAAGTCTATCCACTATATACAGTAAAATATTTACCTATTAATACAAGTAAATAAAAATTACATGTTAAAAAGCAGCATGTAAGGTACAAGATCATCTTAAATTATGTACAACAATTGAATGGCAAAGGAAACAAGAGGGTATTTTATATACAACTTTTCACAGCTTACTATTTTTATTTTTTTGTTTTAAGTCTTGAGGACCTCCTGGTGCTGTATGGATTAACATTTTCATTTTGTGATTCATCCGCAGCCTGCAAGATATATTGATTCAAATAAATTATGAATTACATTTACATAAATAAAAATTATAGAAAATATATTTAAAACAAAGATCTGGTGCAAAATCAAAACAAAATGTTATACTTACAACATAAGATGCCAAATTAAATGGCTCTTGCATTTTTTTCTTTTTGTTTTCTTTTTGTCTTTTTGCTGAAAAAAAAATTAACACAAACTAGGATGTTTTCTTGAAGCTATGTTCATTTTTAAAGAATGTAGTTCATTGATTAAAATAACTAGGGGTAAAATGTGTACTAAGTAAAAATGTGTAATATATTTAATAAATTATTTTTTTGCTAACTAGTTTTTTTTTATCAGTACTCTTTAAATAGACTTGGCGTTATATTATGGAGTAGTTGGGAAATATATATTAAAAAAATTACAATAAAAATTGAGAGGGACCAAAGAACATAGCCTGATTAGATAAATGAGCAAACAACATACCAGATCTGGTAATTGGTGTTATACTGGAAGCCTCTGCTGTTTGTTCTGATGATGAATGTTGACTGCTTCTACTGGAACTTGATTTGCTTGGAGAACTCTCATTTTGCTCCTGTTGTAAAGAATTATTTAATTATTTTATAAAGTTTTTTTAACTTTATTTTTTTCTAAAAAAAAAATTTGAATCTGGAGAATTACTGTTTATTAAAAAGTCAAAATGAAAAAATATTAACAGTTTAAGTATCAATACTTAAATATTTTTGAAAATAACTTGCCTCTATTGTTTTAAGTGACTTGAACACAGGTGTGAGGAATACCTGAAAATGTTTTTTCCTTTGTGATAATTATCAGCAGTGACAGACTATTGCTAACAACAGTTGAATACCCATGTTAACCATAAAAAAGTCATGTCTCTCTGTACAATACACAATGTACAAGATAAACATGGACAAAACAAAGTTTAGTGTAGATTTATCAAAGCATGTGGAAACTGGCATATTTAAGGTGATATTTATTAAGGAGCAGAAAAATAAAACCTAATCAACTGCAAATTATAAAAAGATAAAACAAGTTTAAATACAGTACTAACCTCACTCAACAACTGTTTCTTACGCCCTTTCTTAGCAGCTGTTGGTGGTGTTGCATCAATCTCCAAATGACCAGTTGTGTCTAAATCCTCGATGAGTTCATTATTTTTAAAATAAGAATTGTCTGGGGATGTCATTTTAGGAGGAGGACAGGTACCCTGAAAATTGACCACAAGATGAGTTCAATTTTTAAAGTGTTAGGAATAAATGCTGTACTTTATACGACTAAATAATTTTTATTAATCACAAAAAATTAAAAAATAACACTATAAAAATTTCTTAAGACAAACAGCAAAGAAGTTTTACTCGTCCTTGAAGGTAAAAATGGCGGCCTCATCAGACACTTACCTGTGAATGTGCCAACTGTATTGAAAGAGTATTGTTCGCTTTTTTCAAATCTGCTATCAATGAATCTTTCATGCTAATAGCTGTATTCATATTTTTGGCTAAATCAGAATTGTCTTTTTTCAACTGTTCAATCTGTGAAACACAAGAATGTCAAGAAATAAATACTGATAAAATGCTATATTACAGAAATACAAGTGGCAGATACTTGATATTTTGAAGTCTTTATGAAAAGCAAACTTCTCTTCCTGCCTAAATCTAATTCCTTTAGTTATTCAAGTATAATAGTGAACACAGTGGCGTCGCTAGGTCGGGTGTCAATGGTGCGGCACTTTGTGGTGTCACCCCCCCCCCCCCAAAGATACAAAGTATATATATAGATGTATTAATCACTGCAGATTTAATAGTAACGATTATTTATAGTCTGTTAATAATACAGTAGGATGTAGCAATGTTTTGTCTATAGTTATAGTTGTCGATTTGTACTTAAAAGACTATTTAACTTTAATTAGGTAGTCCAAACTGGCGAAAAAGTGCGTTTTAGGGTCAGTTTTTGCGGTTTTCAAAAATAAAATTTCAATACTTCTAGTTGTCCTATAAGAATAAAAATTATATGTCAATAAAGTTTAAGCCTTTATCTGTCGTAATCTGGTATTTTTATATCTGTAACACATGTTTGAATGTGTTTTATATTTGTTTGAAAAGTATCAGTTACGTCAACAAATTTCACCGTTTTGCGTGTACCGATCGACCCCACACTGTTTCATTTGGTTGCGGCTTCGCGACGAATCATCGTAGAAGCATAATCTTAATGTCATTTTAAAGAGCGAATTCTAGTCCATCGTTTGATGTATAAATTGAAAAAATAACTTGCTTATTTCATTTTAAAAAATCAGTTTTTAAACTTTAAATGACGATATATACACGAAAACAAACTAATTCTGTTTCAATCTTTACACCGATGTAAAGTTCACTTTTATAACTACTTTGTGTTGTAAATTCAAGTCTTTCTGATTTACGGTCGCGAAGCCGTACCCTCAATAAGCATATAACCCTCGAGTCAACTTTCAGCCCCGAGTCAGTTGCTCGCCGAACGGTTTTAAAGGTTGACGACCGATGATGCTAAACGGATTTTACCCTTGCTAGAGCCTTCAAACAAGTTGTAAGTATCATTTTTAAAGTTTCATTTCCATTTTAATAAATGAATTTTAAGTTTGAATGTCAGTTTGGTTTAATTAGCACACGTTATTAATGTAAATTTGAACCCTACTAGTCCACGGTTTTAGCGCGTGAACTACGCTTGTACACATGGTGTGTTTAAACGTGAAGCTATTTAATTCAGGACATTCTAGGGACTTAAAATATGGATGCACTTAACTATTAGATGCTAGTGTTTACTAATTCTTTAAAATCTATCGAGTGGGATTAATGATAGGGTCGTATTACTACAGCTTATCTGGACTATCGCGTCAAAATTATGAATCGACAAATTCAAAATGGCCACCAGACATTCTTGGTTACTATGTGGACGAACTCAATTATTTACAGGGAACGAAGGTTAAATACTTATAAAATATTATTGAAACACAAAAGAAACTTATAATTGTAATAACTATACATTTTTAACAATTTATTTAAAACAAAAGACACTAAATTTTAAGGACTAATGTGATTAATTTTTATTTTTCTGTTGTGCACTTTGATTCTGATTCCCCTGCTGAATAATGTGAAATGGTCTGCGCCAGTCTCCTTAATAAAATGTACCAGATCAATTTTTAGACGGTGGTGCAATTTAATAAGATTGTACATGTTGTGACTTAGTTTTAAATCTATAATAATAGTTTCGCTGTCTGTGTATCTGACAAGAACGCTCTGTCTGACAAGAACGCTCTAGAGAAAACACAAGCAATTTAAAAACATGCACAGTAATTCGAAAAACGAAATATGACGTCGACACATTTAGCGTAGAGTAGAACATAATCTCAAACCAGAGAGTGCACACAGTAATGTAATGACGTCATTGATTCTCGCGTAAACATTGAAAAAAAGGAAATGTTGTCTAATCTAAATGGTTTGCGTGAAGAGTTTCTTGCATACAATTCTTCGGGTAGGGGCGAAGCCCCACCCCCCGCGTAAGAACGTCTGAGCCCCCCCCCCCCCTCCCCAACTCAAAAGAAATTTCTTCATCGATACTCTATAATAAAATTACCGCCTAATTAATGTGTCTAATCTAAAAAGTGGTTTTCTTGCAATGGGACGGTAGACATGTTTTTTTTTGGGGGGGGGGGGGGGGGGTGGAGGGGTGGGGTGTGTGTGTGTGTGGGGGGGGGGGGGTGGTGTGTGGGGGTGGGGGGGGGGGTGGTGTGTGGGGGGGTGGGTTGGTTTCAGTGTTTCTTTCAGACTTTTTCCTCCCCGGAGAGGGGTGGGGGTACTTGAAATTTTCGGGGGCGGGGGTAGAATTTTCTGGGAGGGGGCGGACACTGGAAAAAGTATATAATTATATTTCGTTGAATGGGACGGTAGACATGTTTTTTTTGGGGGTGGGGGTGGTGGAGGGGTGGGGGGGGGGGTGGTGGTGTGTGGGGGGGTGGGGGGGGTGGGGGGTGGTGTGTGTGGGGGGGGGGGGTGGGGGGTGGTGTGTGGGGGGGGTGGTGGGGGGTGGTGTGTGGGGGGTGGGTTGGTTTCAGTGTTTCTTTCAGACTTTTTCCTCCCCGGAGAGGGGTGGGGGTACTTGAAATTTTCGGGGGCGGGGGTAGAATTTTCTGGGAGGGGGCGGACACTGGAAAAAGTATATAATTATATTTCGTTGAATGGGACGGTAGACATGATTTTTTTGGGAGTGGGGGGTGGGGGGTGGGAGGTGGGGGGTGGCGGGGGGGGGGGGAGGTGGGGGGGGGGGGTGGGGGGTGGTGTGTGGGGGGGGGGGGTGGCGGGTGGTGTGTGGGGGGTGGGGGTGGGGGTGGTGTGTGTGGGGGTGGGGGTGGGTGGTGTGTGGAGGTGTGTGTGTGGGGGGGGTGGGGTGGGGTGGTTTCCTCATCGATACTCTATAATAAAATTACCACCTAATTAATGTGTCTAATCTAAAAAGTGGTTTTCTCGCAATTTCTTTAATGCAATTCTTCGCGTAGTGGCTAAGCGCGACACCAGTGTTTCTTTCAGACTTTTTCCTCCCCGGAGAGGGGCAGGGGGTACTTGAGGTTTTCGGGGGCGGGGGTAGAATTTTCGGGAAGGGGGCGGACACTGGAAAAAGTATATAATTATATTTCGTTGAATGGGACGGTAGACATGTTTTTTTGGGGGGTGGGGGTGGGTGGGTGGGGGTGGGTGGGGGGAGGTGTGTGGGGGGTGGGGGGTGGTGGGGGTGGGGGTGGGGGTGGGTGGTGTGTGGGGGGTGGAGGTGTGTGTGGGGGTGGGGGGTGGGGGTGGTGTGTGTGGGGTGGGGGGGGGTGGGGGTGTGTGGGGGGGGGTGGGATGGTTTTAGTTTAGAGAAAAGAGACAGCACTATCAGCCTAGCGCCCGTTGTACCCTTCCTCAACGGGCCATTTATCTAGTGTTATAATAGTTGTAAGTGTAAGTAGTACTAGAATCTAGTAGTATTTCTCATTATTTATTTATTTTATATGCATATAGTAACACTGAAGGACAGTTAAGTTGTCCTATATGATGTTGAGAACCACAGTATGGCATCTTCATCATTGGATATCTCAACCATTGTGGCACAAACAACGAATATTTCATTAATGTTCAAAATATACTATCAAGTATAAATTTCTTTAAACAAAAAGGTGTTTTCAGGCTTTTTCATGTTTCCAGCTACAGTCACAGGATAAATAGTAGGCCTACACAATAGGCTAGTAGTAAATCTAATTATATTTTATTAATCACTAAATCAATTATTTATTCCATAGCTGGAGACATTTATGGTGGCCTATCCAGAACTTTCCTTACAAGGGAAGGGAAGAAGGCCAAGCCCCCCCCCCCCCCCAACTACAGTTCCCAAAACATATCACTTACTCTTGATGCTCCACAAGATCAAGGTTGGGGGAAACAAGACATACAAAGATGTGGAGTTATCGTTTTAAAAACTGTTCCCCCAAAGCAGTTATCAACCCAATAGGTTTGAATGTAGCAGCAACTGCTGCATTACTTGTAGGCATCACGTCTTTATTAGATTAGATTACATTACTCCACTAAATTTGGATTCTGTTTCTCATGCTCTAGATAACTGTGGCACTTTTTAAAAATAATATTTTAACTCATGTGATTTTTTAAAATAATGAACACATTATTCCTGTTAATGTTACCAACAAAATAGTTTTAGAGTTATTCTATGTCCAAAGCAAAAAAAAAAAAAAAATTATGAAAATAAAAGTGACCAAAACGCATTTTTGTCATTTTCAATTATTTTTTACCTTAGAAAGACTCATTTTAGATAACTGAAAAAAATTGGGCATATATATTACAAACTTTGCAGTAACTTTACCAATTTCTACACTTCTATGTTATTTAGTTTAGAAAATATGGGTTCTCAAATATGGCACTTTTTAAAAATCAGTTTTTTACCAAATTTTGCTTTTTTAAAAATCGCATAACTTTTTTATTTATTAAGATACGAGCCGGCCCGCGGCATAACATACGCCGCTATTTAGTTGTTTCTAATTTTCAATAATTCATAATTTGTGAATTCGACAGTACCAACGCTGACACTGAAAATATTTCTTTAAAACACTATAAGTAGCTCGTTAAGGACCATAACCCCCCCCCCCTTCCTTCCTTCCCCCCTCCTCCCCCCCCCCCCTACGTTTAAAATCGTTGGCTCTGCTTGTAAACATTTAGAGTGAACACAGCTCACTAAAACCATGTAGGGGTGGGGAGGTAGGGAGAGCGTTTGCAGCTTGTTTTCTAACGGCTCGAAGAAGAGAATTATATATATAGATTTTTATAAAATTTGTGGCATAGAGCTTACAATTAAAAGTTCTTTCATGACATACTCACTCCAGAAGTCTGCAATCAATAGTTAATTTCAGTTTGGACTACCTACTTTAATTAAGCATTAATGGAACTGGCAAAAAAACATTTTTCTTCTGAACATTTTGCAATTTTCACAACGCCTATGAGTGAACTTATGTAGCTCAGTAACAGAGTAACAGTGAATAGATCAAAAAGCTAGACTTAACTAAAAGATGAAAAAATTATTATTGATAGTCCAGGTATGAAGAAAAAGCTCCAGATCGGCACCAAGTAGTCAGAATATAGAAGTCCCCCTTCAATCGCTTAAGTAATAGTAGTGATATTGTACAATACCTCATGAGCAAGAAAACTATTTTCTTCATGTCTTTTGCTGATCAGGTTCTCTAGCTGTCTCACACAAGTATCTTTTTCTTTCTTCCAGTTCTGAATTCAGGAAACAAATAGTACTGCATGACAACCTAAAACTTTGATATTACATTTCCAATGTTGGGCTAATTGTTAAAAACTAAGGAATAATTTTGTTTTACCTCCATTTCTTCTCTGTTTCTTTTATTTATACTTTCTTGTTTCTGTAGTTCCTTTTCAACAGTCTAAAACAAACATATTTTAATTAATCAACTGTTGTCTTTAATTTTGTATCTTAAGAAATGTTTTTTAATGTTTATGGTCACTTACCTTGTTAAACATTACAGAATTTAAAAAAAAACTAATAAAAACATATTTAAAATTAATTGTTAATAAAATTAATATATAAAAGACCTATTAAATTGCAAACCTTTTTATTCTCTACAGTTTCATTTAAAGATTCCTGAAGGGCATCAAACTGTTTTTGTTTGCCTGGAGAGGTAGATAAGAAACAATGTACACAATTTGTTTATGAAAAGTATTTTTTTACCTCCATACTATTAAATGCTATTAAATGCAGATATCTGTTGGAGAAAGTAAAAAACTAGCAGATCTATTTAAAATTAATTTCTTTTAAAATATCACATCAAATACAAGCAATTATATTTGCATTATCTTTGTATTCTTTAAGTAGGCTACTTAAGACAGGTACAGTAAACCAATTTTCAAAGGAGTAATATATAAAATACATGGTACATATGCACAAAACAATGTCTTACTTTGAATATCTAGTTTCAGTGATTCAATCTCCTGTTGAAGTTGTTTATTATGAAGCTCCAACTGTTCAGAAATCTTATTTTGGTTGTTTTTATGGAAATTTTCATTTTCTATCTTGGACTGAAAAAAATAAGTTAAAGTAAAATTAAAAGAAAAAACTAAAGTAATTATAAAGAAATTTGCTTGAACATAAAAAATGTCCAATTCTATTTATTTATCTATAGATTACCATTGATAAATAAAGACCAGTGCTTTCTATGTACAAGTACATTTATAAACAATACAAATACAGATAAGATTTCATAAGCATATAAATACTTACATCTGTCAAATCTTTTACTTGTGTCTCAAAGTGATGAATCTGTTCCTGTAATAAACTTTTTTCTTTGTGGACTAAGTCAATTGTTTCTTTTAGAGACTTTTGTTCTTCTGTCATTTTTAAAAGATTTTTCTCTAATGTTCGTTTCTGTTTTTCAGCATCATGTAATTTTTCTTCACATTCACCTAAGTCTTTTTTTAACGCCTTGCTCATCTTTAGGTAATTTTCTATTGTTTCTTCGTAGGAGAGTTTTTCTTTCTCCAACTTTTCCAGCTTGTCTTCTAATGATTTTTTCTCACAACTAGTTTTTTGCATTTGATTCTCAGTAATTTTTTCTCTCTGCTCCACTTCTTTTGCTCTGTTTTCAAGTATCTGAAGTCTACTAACTTCTTCTTTAAGTTTTGATATCTGAAAAGAATTATAAATTTATAGGGGCAGACAAGTAGATTTCATTTTTATCAGCCTTTTTAAATTTTCCATTTTAATTAAAATCCTAGGAGAGAAATAAAATGATTATGATATATTATATTTACCTGATTATTTAAATTACAAATTTCAAGATTATTTGAGCTCACAATTGCATCTAATTCTTCTTTCTGTTTTACAACCATTCTCATTTCTGTGAAAAAAAAAATTATTCATGTTTTATTACAGCCCCTATTTAAAAAGCAAAAGTAGGGTTCATTGTTCATGTAGCAAAAAAAAAACATTCTGCCCAGTGCTGAGATTAAAAGATCAAATATTTAGCTTTTTATTGTAAGCATTACCCATGTTTGATGGAAAATTGTGAGGAAACGGAATAAAAAGGAAAAATTCGTAAAAAGGGTTTATTATAATTTTATTATACCATTTTTCATATGAAGTAGATCATCATCTTGTCTGTTAATTATCTTTTCCTGCTGATCCATCATTTCTTCGGCTTCCTTAAAACTACTTTTTATAAGATCAAGTTGAGCAGTTTGTTCCAGAAAATCTGTGTAAAAATATTGACACAAATTGTTATTTTGTTCACTCTTCCAACACTGAAATTAATACAAGGAAATACTTTTTCATCAGGCAGATAAGATTTATTTTTAAACCATGAAATTTCTAAGAAATGTTTCAAAATGTGACAAAAAATAAGAAAAATTAGTTCATTTAGAATATTCTTTCTCCTTCTTGACTGCCTTTTTTATTTTTACTAGGCGGTACAATGTACCTGAGGTGGAAGGCAGTTCTGGTTCAAAACTTTTTAGGTATGAACTACCCCTACTTTCGAGCAGGGTACTGGATGGTGGGCTCCAAGTTTACCTTGCATTCAGGGGTATAGGACTCAAGTGGCGATACACGGTTATAAAACAGATATCTAAGCCAGTTAGTCAGAGTTTGCCTTATCAGGCCTGCCTGGCTAATGGGAGATGCCTACTGAGCCAGTGATGTTCATAACAAAAGAAAGAATTTTAAAATTTAATTAGTTATGATCTCCTTGAATTCAATAAACTAATACAAATTTGACATCTAGGAAACATCTAAAGCATACCCTTTTCTAGACGTTTCTTTTCTTCCTTTTCTGCATTTATTTCTTGTTGCAGATCATCTACTCTTTTTTGCATTGAAACTTTCTAAACAAAAATGTTCATAATTTAGTAACATAAATGAAAATAAAGTAATTTTTTTTATAAAACCTCATAAAGCAGCATAAAAATATTCTAACAACTTTTCATTTTCATTTTTTGGTGTTTATTTTTCAACATTGCAGTAAAATATTTCAAAATAGAAAAATCTCACTATAATTGTGAGAGGTATCTTGTTATTTGATGTTGCATATTTTTAAAATAATGTTTGTTTTTTCATTTAGTAATGTTAATTATGCAAGGAACTATTAAACTATGATATATACATGGACAAAAATTATAAAACGAAAAATACACACAAAATTCTCTAACGCAAAATAGGTACAATAGACTAAATAAATTATAAATCTAATAATTACATTTTGTTATAACTATTTTTAATTTAGATTTAGAGTATTTTAAGTGAATTAAATGCTTCTTTCAGCTGATGGTAAACTAGTGGTTTCTAACTGACACTTTAACCACTATAGTATTTAACTCCTCAATAGCTCAGCTATGTGCAAAGAAAGATAATCTCACACATGATTTTAGAAAATCAAGCTTCTCATTAAGTTGATTCAGCTCCTCTTGTTTTGCAGATAATTCTTCTTTTTGCTCATTCATTTGCTCAGACTGTTTTCTCAAGGTGTTTACTGTAGTCCTAAGTTGCTCATGCAACTTTTGTTCTAGCTAAAAGCACAGGAGGAAAATAAAAACTACCTAGTTATTTCTTCGTATTAAAATTTGGTTTTTCAAAGTCCAAGCCAAATCACCAAATAATGATGCATTTAGAAATTATCCTGTACATCAAACATAAATAAATGTGGGAAATATTTATAATAAAGTATGGTGTAGACTAAATGTATATGAATAAACATTTTATTTTATGTTAATATGGCATTAGAAAAAAAAAGCACTATATTTTCATAGTAAAAAGCAACTAATGAGACAGCATTAAATTTTAGAGTATTCAATTGCTAAATGGGGTTTTCCAAATTTTTTAAGTGGTTGATATATGAATCTCAAATTATTTTACTCACTTTTCAAATGTTTCAAAATTAACAATTTAAAGATAATCTAGGCTATGTACACAATGAAAGATATAAGAAACTTATGTGAAATATGTTCTTATTAACTTTTCTAATAATACCCAAAACAGAAATCAGTAGTGTAGAATTAGCAAGATGTTATATTTCTTTCATTTTGAAAGATCTTTCCTAGAAATCTTTCTAAAATGGACAGTTTAAACATGACCTGTAATAAGACTATACCAATCAAGGTATTTCTACACATGACCACAGATTGTATGAATTGCATATGTTTTCTGTAAAATTACATACTAAATGCTAGACATGGTATATAAATATGTAAGCAGTCTAGGCATGAGGTCTAAACTGTCAGTTGAGACTAAAAAAGGTCTGTATGATTGAGTTTACCATCCAGGTGTAGTAAATCTGTGTGGAGCAGTAACTGAGTCTAAATTTAGTATTTACAGGACTTAAGTCAAATGTGAGTCTAATGCCATGCCTAAGTGTAAGATCTATGCTTAGATTTAGTATCAATATGTAATGATTATTACGTTTAAGCCAAGGTTACTTCTAGACCACAACATACCAATACAAAAAAGCACTGAATTGTTTAAAATGAAAAATAATAAAATTGTTTGAGCCTTGCCCTACTTGGGAGAATATTAAAGATGTCCTTTTAATATTTACCAGATGTTAATAAAGAGATATAGCTTTTGTATCTAATGCAACTTACTAGTAAGTTAATTGAAGCTAGAGGTTTTGATAGGATATAAATGTTTTCCTCTACCTGTTTAATTTTTTCCAGCCCTTGACATTTCATTTGCCACTCTTCTTCTCTCTCTTTAGCCTCAATTGCCCTTCTTTCAGCTGCTTTCTTTTCCCGCTCCAAAACCAACAGTTTTTGTGAAACTTCAGCACCATCTTCTTGTCTTTGACACTCAAGCTTCTCATACTAATTCAACAAATAGGAAATTAAATTAAATACTTCAGCTTAATTTATTAACACAAGTTATATCGGAAACAATTTAAGATCTACAATTGTTTATCTCAGTTATTCAACAGAATTATTCTTGGTTCATCTATTCATCATTTTAAACAGATTTTTAGATATAATCTGAGAATCAGGCACCTTATATCTGTAAATGAACACAAAGGAAATTAAAGTTTACCAGTGCAACTTAGTATTGCAAAGCAAAATAATTTAAACTAGACTATCCCATCCAAACAATCTATTTAGTGTACACAACTAACAAACAACTTACCTCTTTTTTTTTAAGATCCAACTCCTGTTTTACATCTTCCAACTGCTTTTTTAACACTGCAATGGTTTCTGTTTTAACATCTTCTTCGCTGGTGAACTCTGCCTGAAGAGACTCAAGCTTTTTGTTGTATTCTTCATATACATTTTTCAGGTTGTCTTCTTTAGTAGACAGAGTTACTTTAAGGCCAGCTAACTCTGTTTCAAGCTTAACTTTTAATTCTTCTAGCACTTGCAATTTTTCTTTGGTTTCCTTGTAAGCTTGTTCCATATTGGAAAATTGTTCTTTATACACTGACATTTCTGACAACTGATCTTTGATGTTCAAATCTTCGGATTTTTCTTCTGCCTCAGTATGGTGCTCACTGGCAGATAGATTGTTCTCTATTTTCCTCACCATTTCAGTAATACTCACAGAAAAGGAATTTGTTGGTTGTTTAACTTTTACAAGTAATTCCTCATTAGCCTGATGCAAAGAGTTCACTTTTTCTGATAAAGCTTTATTTTCCTCTTGCAGTGATTTCACAGACATTTCAGAAATTTTATACTTTTCATTTATTTCTTCATTGTCATTTTGTAAATTCTTTATCATTTCATTTGCTTCTGCAATTTCAACCAAGGACTGATTTAACTTAACTTTTAATTCAGAGATGTCTGCTTGCATCTGTTCATTTTGTATTTGCAAAGATATAATCATACTATCTTCACCCTTGGCTAAATCTAGAGACTCCTTTCCTATGCTGTGATTAAATGCTGGAGAGACCTCCAATGATGTGTTTTTTGAATCTGTTTCTACATAAGTAGCATCTAATCCCTTAGTGATGCTAGTAACTATTTTATCAACACTTTTTGATGAGTTATTCAGTTTTTCTGGTACTGATGAAGTTTCAAATTCATTTCTGTATCTACTCTGCTCATCTAACTGACTCATTTGATCTTGAAGTCTTTCAATTTCATCTGAAATAAATGTTTGGATATAAAGGTGTTGGTGACAATCAAACTAATAAAAACAGTTGGCTGAAGTTTAATAAATTAGCCTATAATAATAACTTCATTTACCTCTTTAAAAAGTATTTGGAAAGTCTAAGGAAAGTTAAGGGGAGGTTAATGAGAAGTTATAAATATAAGTAAGTAGCATAAATACCATGAAGTTCCTTGCACTCTTCTTCAAGTGCTGATATAGTTTTGTCTTTACTTTTTAGTTTCTTTGTGGTGTCTTCTTCCAAAGCCTTCATTTCAGAATCTTTTTGTTCTGTTATGTCAACCAGCTTTTTATTAAGTTCCGCTACAGAGGTTAACTGTAGATATAATTAGAGAAATGTTTCTGTTAGAACGATGTTTTTGAAAAACAAATGATAAATGTTTTTTTTATTAAACTGCTATGAATCAACCAAACATAACTCCTATATGTTTAATATATATATAAAATAAAAATGACTCAACGTTTAATATTTTGCAAAAGAAAAACAATACGTACTTGGTTTTCTAACTTTTTATTCTGTTGACATATAGTTTCTTTCAGTTCTTTTATGTCAACCATATGCTTATTGTAAACTTCCCCAGCTTCAGTTAAAAGGGATTCCAACTCGTCTATCTTTGCATCCTAGAAAAGAAATTATAAATTATTCTGAAAGTTAAAAATAGCCTTGTGAATTAAAAAAAAATGTAAAAATTCTTTTTACGTGGGCTGAATCTTGAGCTAGATTTAGTTTTATCGGGTAGACCTGCTGTTAGACCTAGCGTTATCACCAAATTGAAAAGAAATTTGCATATTCAATTGTCCGTTTAAATGGTATACAAAGTAATTAACAAATTCTTGATATAGGTCTAGTATTGGTAGGCCAATTTTTATAGGATCGTGTGGAATGCATGTCGGTTGTCATCTCTGTTTGTTCCCCAAATTAAAAAAACCAGCAAAACAAAAAAATAGCCAAAAAAAGTAGGAGAAAATGAAAATATAAAAAAAAAGTTGCAGCTCTAACAGCGGAAATATCAGATTTCCGCTGATTTACAACTATTGAAATTTGTCTCTGGGGTAAGGATAATTACATTAAAACTTCCGTTTGCTTAATTTTCTTTTACAAGCTTTTAAATAAGTAAGAGTATTTAGAATAATCAACATTTTTAAACTTAATAGATTACCTTTTCTTTAGAAAGATTTGAAACTGACTGTAATTTTTGAGTAAGTGTTTCAATAACAGCAGAGTTTCCAATATCCACTGAATCATCTGCACTCTATGAACATCATAAAAATCAGAAAATAAAATATGCTTAAAGGTTGCTAACTAAAGCTACAAAATTTTTAGACAATGTAAAAAATATTAGATATGTTTGTTATCTTCCAGTACTTAAGCCATACAATGGGGGAAAATCTAAAGCTCAAATCAGAGATGTTCCTGAAAAGTAAATTACTAGAAAATCTGTGGGAAGCTACTATAAATTTGTAGGAATAAATTTACTAAAATGTAAAAAGTAATCAACATACTTACCAATTTTTTGGATTCTACTTGAGATTTAAGCTGTGCAACCAAATTTTTAAGCTCAGTAATCTGGAGATCTCTTTCCTATAAAATAAACTTCACTTGTTTATTGAATATCTCCCAAATACACACTAAAATTGTTTAACATAATAAAAGGGAAAAAATACTGGATTTAACACTATGAACAAGTTAATTTTTTAAAGTATGTAACCTATACCTGAACTTTAACTTGTTCTTGGTGATATAATAAGCTGGAAACCCATTCATCATCCTCATCAACTTTCTTTTGAATTCTTTGAAGGCGTTGTTCATAGACTTCCATTATTCCTTTAACCCGTTCATCTGCCAATTCCTGGCCTTCTTCCCTTGTCTCTTTTAGCAAAGCGCTTTAGTGACAATTAAAAAAATGAAATCTATACATGTAGTAAATAATATTAATAAACCGTATTTATAGCTAAATTAAAAAACTTAAACCTTTAAATGCAGATTAGCATTGTAAACACAAAAAAGTTGACTGTTTTATAATATTTTTTTTAAAGGTTTAAACCTAAAAGCATTTAATTTTGTCAAAAAACATCTTTATTTAGATTTTTTCAAACATCAAAAACCTGAACAGATTCAAATTCAAAACACAGATAGCTAAATTAAGGATTTTGTGTTATTTCATTATCTTGAGTGATGTGAATTCTAGACTTCTGTTGTATTTGGCACATGTTTACATCTCCAATTTCAAATAACAGTTTTTCTTCTATAATACAGTGACTGATTATACTATTACTTTTTTACTACCATCACATAAACATGTCAAGCTATTTTATTTTATACACATTAATTTTGTCAATATAAAGCTACTTTTTAGCCTTTTTTGGCAGCATCACCCATATTCTAAAGAATAGATTTAAAAAATTAAATTTAAAACAAATTTTAAAAATCTTTTTACCTATATGTTTCTTCAATATTCATCACTTGCTTCATCATAGCTTGCGTAACTTCCTTTTTAACTCTATTTTCATTACTGCTAGCAGCATTCATCTCTTCTTCCAACATTTCCACAAGTTTTTCATTTCTCCTCTCAAGGTTCTGTAACATTAAAAAGTACAATACAGAGATACAACATACATCTGTTGTGAACTACTAAAGGATATACACTTGATTTTTACAGGAACTGTCTTTTATTACTATAACTAAAATTAAACAAGAAATTATTATTATTAGTAAACAATATAAATCTGAACGAAAAATATAACTTACTTTAATGTATCCTCTAATTTCTTTCATGTTCTTGAAATTTTCAGAGCTCTCCTCTTCCTCATCATTCAATTCATCTTCCTCATCATCATCCTCTGGAAGAGGATCATTTTGTGCAGCTCTTAAGGCAGCTTCTGCATATTTTAAAATTTTTATATATTTTTTAAACTACGCATCATGCCAATTGTTTATCCTATCTTTAAAGATTCTGCTATTTACTTTTTTTTTTAAAATGAGTATATGACAAGGTAATAGAATAATTTTAATAAACAAGTATCATTTTCAACAAACACTTTATGATATTTAACAAACACCTAAACACTTTCAATACCTTGTGTCTCCCATTGAATTGATTCCCTTGGGGGCAAAGTCTTTTTGGGTTTTTCTGGAGGTTTTTCTATATATTTTACTTGTTTAGCTATGGCAGAAAACTTGAAAACATGAAGTGTGTCATCAAACATTGTAGCACATTGACTGACATTAACTATCATGGCTGCTCGCCCACTGCCATTAAAGAAGTTTTGTAAAAGACGAGTCAGTTTACTGTCACGAAATGGGACTAATTTTTGCTGATCTCTGGGAAAAGACAAGGCCAAAAAAAAAATAGTTTATACAGATTCAAGATACAAATGGTTTAGGGGCAGACTCCGTAAATAGTGCATGTTTAACTATTTTTACTTAAAATTAAAAGCAAAACCATGTACTTCAACATTTTAACTTTACTTGTAATGAATTATAAAACAAAAAAACTTTAGGTAATGTTGTACTGACTAGAAATTGAACTTACTTGTGAAGCTGGTTATGTCGCAACGTTTCAATGCATCGTCCAAGTGTCATCAGAGAAGAATTGATGTTACCTGCTTCTTTCAGGCGATCACCAGTTGCTTGTGTTTTGGAGTATCTTTCTGATCCAGCAAGGTCACATAACGATAGCCTGTCATCATAAACATGAAACATTTAAAGTGAAGGTTTTGTTATGCTGAACATAAATAATTTCTTAGCTAAGCAAAACAAATATTTTAATACAAGCTATTTTTAACAACAATAGAACCAGCAGTGGACTTTAGACTTATGAGAATTATATAACATACTTACATGCTTACTCGTGCAATGTGAGGGTCATCTTTGTCTGCAACTCTGACTATCTTAATGTTAAATATGCAATGGCTGAAATTAAAATTTAAAATCTCCAGTTCATGTGTGTACAAAATTTTGCTACATAAAAATAATAAAGATTATAATAAAACTACATTTGACAGCCCATTTTTCAAAAGTAGTATTAGTATAAATTAGAAAAATAATTAAGGTAGATATTTTCTAATTTTTAACAGTAAAATTACCTGCGAGAGGAACAGTGGTTCAAACGTGTGCAAGCTGTCTGTAAATTTCGCTGACCTATAGTTAACAGCTTATAAGCTTCATCAGCTGTTTCTACATGTATTTCTTTCAAGCCTGATTAAAAATGCAACAATAATGTACTTGTCAATTTCATAATAAAAATTTCAGTTTCATTCAAATGTATCAAGCAAGGGATTATAAAATGCTTGAAAGTCATCAAACAATTTTTAAAAATGGAATGTTAATTATGAAAACTAAAGAATTCAAAATCTAAAAGTAACTTTTAAGTACCTTTTACATAAGGATTTCCATTCCTATCATCACATATCTTCAACACTGGGCGTCTTGCATTTTTTTTAATAGGCATAGGCTCTAGGAGATCAAAGATTTGTTCATTGTAGATTTCAGCAAAGCTTACCCAGACACCAAACCTTATCTTTCCTTGGTCTTCTACATCAACTTTGAGTTCCTCACGGGCTCTATCTTTAACTTCATTTAATAAATCCTCTGCACAACCACTAGTACCTAAATTAGATGAAACATGTATGGCTTTAAATAATAAAATGATTTGTTCTATGGGCATAAACACAAAATTGAATGTAAAAAGGATAATAATAATTGCACATAGGTATGCAATAAGTTCCTGGCATCCGGTGTTAGAGCCTTGTCGTGTCTTGGCAGCTTGTGTATCCTTGACCACCCCCAAAGCTATACCAGCGGGAGTGTAAACTCCTGGTAGGTTCAACCAAGCTGGGAAGGTCTGCGCGGGTAGGGATCAGACCAAAGCTAACACCCTGGTCCTCCAGATTGGGGGTTGAAACATAAGGCTAACAACCTTATCTCGTAAAAAAAATATACCGCTACAGAAACTGCAAGTACACAAATCCAGCACCAACTTGGTCAAGGGGATCCTCTCTAGAAGAGCCCATGATGCCTACTAGTGAAAGCCTAACGGAAGCTAGTTTGCTGACAAATCTCCTAACGCCCAAGACCAAAACCAGATTGGGGACCTGGAATATCAGAACCCTATATGAAAGCAGCACTCAGCCCAGGTCGCCAAGGAAATGAGGAGGTATAAATTAAAGGTCCTAGGATTAAGTGAGACACGATGGAACGGCAGTGGCCAAACTAGGTTGGTATCGGGAGAGACTGTCATCTACTCAGGTCACAAGGACGAAGATCATGAACACACGCAAGGTGTAGCCATAATGATGTCTCCAGAAGCAACAATTGCTTTGATTGCATGGGAACCAGTCTCGCCATGACTCATAGCAGCTCATTTCAATGCCAAGGGAAGGAAAACAACTTTAATCCAGTGCTATGCACCCACAAATGCTGCAACAGATGAAGAGAAAGAGGACTTCTACAGCGCCCTGCAGGCTCAAATCGACAAATCACCAAAAAGAGATATAAAGATAGTAATGGGAGACATGAATGCCAAAGTTGGAACAGAAAATAAAGAACGGGAGCTCACAATGGGGAAAAATGGAATAGGCATAATAAATGAAAACGGGGAACTCTTTGCTGATTTCTGCGCATTTAATGATCTAATTATAGGGGGGGACAATTTTCGCTCATAAAGATATACATATGACCACCTGGACGTCACCCGATGACAAAACAAAAAACCAAATTGATCACATCAACTTTCCAGAAAGTGGAGAAGAAGTTTAATAGATGTTAGGGTGAAACGAGGTGCAGATGCAGCCTCAGACCACCAACTCGTGGTTGCAATACTAAAATTAAAACTAAAATCCTACAGGGATCGAGCTGATAAAACACACTTTAAATTCAATACAACATATCTTAGGTGTCCAAAAATAAAGGAAGACTTTAACTGCGCAGTAAAAAATAGGTATGAAACACTCTCCAGCCTGGCAGAGGAAACAGTAGAGCAAAAATGGCAAGGAATACAGGAATTATGGAAATCAACATTCACTGACATATTGGGGAGAAGAAAAAATGAGCAAAAAGAATAGTTCACAACAAGAGACATGGGCCAAAATTGAAGATAGAAAAGAAATAAAGCAGAAGATTAATAAATGTAAGAATGAAAAAGAATAATAAACCTCAGAACACATTATTGTGAAGTAAATCGCATGGTCAGGAAAAGTGCAAAAGAAGACAAAAGACGGTTCATACAGGAGATGATAGAGGAGGCAGAAACTGTGGCACGACAAGGAAAAATGAAGAGGCCCTATGAAGTAACCAGGACACTATCAGGCAAGAACATTAATCCCAACAAACCAGTAAAGGATAAAGTAGGAAATATCTTAACAAGTGACACAGAACAGAGAGATGAACTTTGATGAGATTTTAAACCATCCTCTCTCATCAAACATCCCTGATATACCACCTGCAAATCACCTACAGATCCACCCACAAAGTTAGAAACAATAAGAGCAATAAAAAACATGAAAAATGGCAAAGCAGCTGGCCCGGACGGCATCCCACCAGAGGCACTCAAGGCAGACCCAGCCATATCAGCAGACATACTACATCCTCTACTTAAGCATATTTGGGAAGAAGAGATAATCCCATCTGACTGGAAACTGGGATACCTGAATAAACTGCCAAAGAAGGGAGACCTGACACAATGCAACAACTGGAGAGGGATAATGCTTCTTTCAGTTCCAAGTAAGGTTCTGACAAGAATCATCCTAGAGAGACTTAGAGATGCCTTGGACAAAAAGCTGAGACAATAACAGGCTGGTTTTCGTCAGGACAGGTCATGTACTGACCACATTGCCACGCTGCACATCATTATCGAACAGTCCCTTGAGTGGCAATCCCCGTTATACATGACTTTTGTCGACTTTGAAAAGGCATTTGACAGTGTGAATAGAGATGCTATCTGGAAGTTAATGAGCCATTATGGAATACCCAAAAAAATTTATATCTATTACACAGAAACTATATGAAGACTCCACCAGTCAGGTAATACACAAGGGAAAGCTAACAAAACCATTCACGGTGACCACGGGAGTAAGACAGGGATGTATGCTATCGCCAATGATATTCTTGATGGTAATTGACTGGATCATGCTGAGGGCCACAAAAAATTACACAGGAATCCAGTGGAGTTTTACAAAAAGATTGGAGGATCTTGATTTTGCCGATGACATCTGCCTACTATCTCATAAGCATCAACACACGCAAGCCAAACTGAATCGGCTGTCTGAAGAAGCCTCCAAAATTGGACTAAAAATCAATAAAAACAAAACAGAGGTCATCAGAATCAATAACAGCCAGGACCTGCCCATACAGCTAAATGGAGAAGATTTACGAGAAACAAACACATTCACATATCTGGGAAGCGTGATCAATAAGGACGGGGGAGCAGACGAGGACATAAAATGCCGTATCAACAAGGCCAGATGTGCCTTCAACTCACTGCGCCCTATGTGGAGGTCCACGGCCCTGTCACTCCGGAGCAAAATTGGGATTTTCAACATGAATGTTAAGGTAGTGCTACTCTATGGCTCGGAGACCTGGAGGGTTACGAAGACAAATACTGATAGGCTACAGGCGTTCATAAACAAATGCTTACGACATATACTCAAAATAAGATGGCCAGACAAAATATCAAACAAAGACCTGTGGCAAATTTTAAAACAACAGCCGATAGAGAAAGATATTAAGGCCCGTAAATGGGGATGTTAAGAAAACATGCATTGGACTGGAATCCCCAGGAGAAAAGGAGGGTGGGCCGGCCAAGGAAAACATGGAAGAGAACGGTTGAGGAGGAGACGAAAACAGCTGGGCTCTCATGGGCACAGATTAGAGGAGCAGCCCAAAACCAAGTCCGCTGGAGATGTGTGGTTGCAGCCCTTTGCTCCCCAGGGGCCACAAAGGAGTGATGATGATGCAATAAGTTCACTTAGCCTCTTGAACAGGGGTCTCCAAACTTTTCAGCCCGAGGGCAGCATTAACTATCAAATATCAGTTCGCGGGCCAGAGTTTCATCTAGGCATCTTTTCGGGGTGGCGCCCCCCCCCCCCCCCCCCGAAGAACCTCTACCGTCTACCCCCCCAACAAAATTTTATATATATTTTATATATATTTATATATATTTTATATATATGTTATATATATATTTTATATATATATTTTATATATATATATATATATATATATATATATACACATTTCAATACTCTGCTCAAAACTTTCACACAACTTAGCCATCTTACTGCTGGGTAGTCTGATAATTCTTGCGATTCTGTTTGTATCTTTCAACATGTCTCTGAAATATCTATGGATGAGCCCATGTGACCTTATTAAATTCACCATCTTCACCAAGGGATTTAGTATACTGCTAATGTCCACATATTTAGTACACAAAGCTTGCTGGTGAAGAATACAACCAAGTACTTTTCCCCATCAACAGTCAGGTAACTGAGGTTAGTCCAGTTCAAGTTATAATCAGCAAATGTTTTATTTTTAACTCATTGAATATATCCTCTCCGGTAACAGTACCATACATGTTATGTAGGGAAACCATCTCTTGTGTTCTTGTTTTCATCCACACCTCTAATGAACACAAGCAGTTGAGAGGTGGAACAGCTGTCCAGTGACTCATCAGTTGCAATTGAAAAATGGCGAAACTTGCTTGCATTTTTCGCTATTTGATTCACAACGTTTTCACCAATGTCTGCAACACGAATGGCAATGCTACATTTGCACCCAATGGCACATTTTCAATTTGATTTGAGGGTTTCGAACTAAACTCCATGACATTATTTCAGTGGGGTGGTTTTGTGCAAAATAGGGAATGGAGGTGAACATCGCCTTTTTTAAACGTCACGCCATTTCATCCACCTCCAACAAACTTTTTTTTTCATTGACAAAAAGATCTCCGCGGGCCGGATGAGAAGATCTGCGGGCCACATCCGGCCCGCGGGTCGTAGTTTGGAGACCCCTGCTCTTGAATATCCCATTAACAAAATTTCAAATGTAACAATGTGAGTTTCTTAAAAACCTTTTACTTTATATCACATGTATTATTATGGCACATTTTTATGTGCTTTTTTTCTAGTCCTGAGCTTGGACGAAGTTTTGAAAATCATTTAGTTTACTGAGGAGTAGTTGCTCAATATTATAGTGTCATCTGTGTAATTAAACGTAATTGAATGAAGATAGCGGGAATACTGAAGTGTAAAACTTTCATCTTTGTGAAAAAGCTGGTAACTCATCTTCTTTGATTTCCCCCCCCCCCCCCCCCCCTTTCATAAAAACCAACTAGAAAAAAATGAATTAACTCTTACAATCATGAATTTTTTAAAGTTAATTACTTTAGACAACTTACTTGCTGTGCCATTATCTGATAAGACAGATTCCATTTCATCTCCAAGCAATGTCATTACTGTTGGATCCTATAAGAATTTTATTTATAAACCAAAATTTCGTTATGTTCATATCTGATTGAGCCGTTGACATGACATTAGTACAAACTTAGTAACAGCAAATTTAAAGTGTGATAAAATTTGTTTGCTTACATCATCAACACTCATTCTCATTGTTTTTTCTTTTATTCTTTTTTCAACCAAAACCTCTTCAGCTGATAAACGTACAACATCTGTAAACATCTGTGGTTTCAATGTCAAGCTAGGAATCTGTTTTCCATTTATAGAATTAAATATGACATCCAAACACCTGGGAAGAATGCCAGCATCTTGAGGTTTACCTTCAAACAAAAATGTAATTGAGCAAAACTGTATACATATGCAATCAGTTATTGTAGCTATGTTTTTTGATAATTATTTATTTAATCTTAAAAAATAACTTGGTGAAACAAATATTATATCAAATTTATAAATACCTTGAATAGTGTATGTTTTACCAGAGGATGTAACCCCATAAGTAAAGACAAGAGAGTTCTGTCCACTAATAAAATCCTTTGTCATGTCAAGCATAGTTTCATTAAAAAAAGCACCCTGTGTGGTGGCTTCATTAAATATTCTTGAAAACGTAAATTTATGTGATGATTTTCCAACTCCCCTTTTCATGCTCTTGTAAGAATGACTTATTTCTGGTGCTGTTGCAACAATTGTATTCTCAGTTTCTACCACCTCAAAGCATTGCTAAATTTAAAAAAAAAAAAAAAAAAACATTACAATTATGAAGCGATTAAGTTAATTAAAAAAAAAAGCATGGTATGCATGAAGGAAAGCCCTCCTGGTAAACAAAGAATGTCCAGCAAGCTGGTTATAAATATGTGAAATGACACAGACAGTAAAATATGCTAGGTATTAAACCTAGTGATGTCAAACAACATAATAGTTTATGATAATAAAACAGGATTTATTTTAATGGAACTAAAGGGCAACCAAAAATAAAGGCAAGCGAAATGGGTTAGTCTTTTTCAATTAAAGCTTGATAAAATAAGCTTTTTTTTACTCAGTGGCCATAAAAATATGTGAGATTACCTGATTACCATCTTCATTTTTACACAATGGTTTGATGCGCAAGTAAACCTTCATGTGATCTTCAGCACCTGATGCCATACATATTGAAACTCTGTTAAACAGATCAACCAATCTTGTCTTGAGTTTTTTTTTAACAGGTAATTCATCTTCTTCAAGAAGTCTTCTATGTCCAGTAGACTGAAGTTCTGAAAAGCTAAGTTTACCACAAATACTCCCACTAGTATCCATTCTGGGTCAAGATTCAATCTGAAATGTGAACATTATTAATGTAGTATTTTTTATACTTCTTTCTTAATTCTAATGTTGGAAGGTATTCCCTCCAACACAAGTATTGCATATCAATTTGTTATGTACCATATAGCAGACATGCCTACCCCTGTCAGCCAAAAGTAGGAACAATCATGCCTAAAAAGAGGAACATGCGCGCGGACGCTACTTTACTAAGTCAAAAATAAAAATTTCCCTAATGACATTAGTAGGCTTCTAGTTATATATAACTAGTCTCTAGGCTACATTTAAATACTGCTTAATGTCAGCTTACATTTTTTAAAAAGTTAACCAGTAGCCTGAGCCACACCCCCCCCCCCCCCCCCATAAAAAAAACATAGCTTTGATATAACATTATTGATTTGATTAGTTATGCCTTGCTATGCTCTAGGCGATATGAATAACAAATGCTGAAGGCTTCATCTTATGTAATATAATAAGTAAAGAGCAAAGACCCTTTCATCTACCTAGTAAAAGACCTAGTTACTTCATAATAGTGCCTACTACTTAAGTTACAACTTAGAAGATAGATCAGTGTTCACTATTTCAGTATCTACTAGTAGATCTAGTTACAATTCTAGATCTAGTAGTAGTAGATATACTACTAGCTAGATCTAGAATTAGATGATACTTGTAAATAGTGTAAGTAAACTAGGAAACAGAAACATATGCCAAAGGGAGGTAATCGCTTTTCCCTGCCCTTTTTTCAATTCACTTTATTACCTTTCTTTATTAATTTTTTTTTCAAAAAATTGGAAAAAACTGAGTCAAAATCGGTATAACGGAACAAATTACTTTTTTAGGTGAAAAAGCGGGACGGTTCCGATTTTGGCAGGACGGTAGGCATGTCTGATATAGTTATAGGCCATTGACTATAGAAAATTATGACTTGCTTTCTACTAAGCTTATGTCATCAATGTTTTAAAAACATTGCAGGGTAAAAACAAAACTTATAAAAACCACAACAACACTCCTTAAAAATACTAACCCACTGTATCACTGAAAATCAGTCATATCATCGTAGCCATTTAAAAACAAACGCGCTTTTTTCACAAATCATTTTCTAGGCTACAGATTAAATTTGATAGGCTAAATAAAATTGGTATCAAATTAAAGGTATGCCTAAATAATTGTAGTTTTTAATCGTTTAAGTCATCTTGAAGTCTTGAACAATAAATTCAATAATGAAGTTTAAAATCTTAGTTTTTTTTCTAATATCTTAAGCTACTTAAGGCTATGCTACACCCTATGCTATTGATATTGTAATCCATTCCATTAAAACAATCTGCCTGATGCACAACCATTTCGACCATGCAAACAGTTTTCACTATGATGAAAAGTTTAATGTCCTACATAAAGAATGCTTGTGCATAAATATTTGCTCCGCCTAGCCTACGGCAGGCTTGGGCTTTATATAGTGTATGCAGTTAGTTGTGTTTGCCTGCGTTAGCACATACTAATATATAAATTATAAAATTATTGGTAGATTAGGTAGATCTACGTAAAATCAGCCGAGACTAGACAAGTATTAGTAATGTGCGAAAAAGTTGCCTCATTGTTAAGGCTTTAATAAAAAGTATATTACTATTGTGTTATATATTTGTGTCGGTAATCTATCGTTTTAGGTACGTAAAATCGCCCGCAGGTAGTAATGTCCAAAAAAGTTACCTCATTGTTCAGGCTTTAATAGAAAAGTTTACAAAAAAAACTTAATAAGATGGCTGCTATAGTTATAGTATTAGTATAGTAAAACTAAAATGAGCATGATTGCATCTGTTGGAAACATTGCTAGTCTTCATTAATTACTGAAAAGTTTTAATTCCAATGTTTAAAAACAGGTACATAAATATAATAAAGAAAGGAAAAAAGTTTGTATTATTCAAAACATAAGATAAATCCTCCTCAAAATATGATAGGCCTAATGATTAAAATACTTTTAAAGTTTAGTTAGAGTCACCTGTTTTTCACATTACTAGATCTAGTCGCGGGCGATTTTGCGTACCTAAAACGATAGATTACCGTTGTGTCAAATATTATAGATAACTGAATAATAAGCCAAAATCAATGGCTAAATATTACTAATAGTAAATAATATACTTACATATAGGCCAGAAAGTAACTTTAAACAGCAGTGTCTTCCGTTTCGCCACTACGGCCACTACAATTAGCTCGTAGTGGCGAAGCGGAAGTACAGACATTTTAAACTTGGCCGTACCTACGATATCCCGCTGAATAATCGAACAGCTAGGATCGTTGTTTACTTTGCTTAAATAATCCGATACCGGAACTAGATCCAAAAAGAAAACAATAGAGTCCTTGCAAACACGTGACCTAAATCACGTGATACCTACGTCCGCCGCCACGGTGGTTTACAACGGACGTAAACACAATCTGAATCAGCTGTTCACCAGCGCTGGACGCGTTCACTGTCGTGCGGCGTCAAAACGGCCAATGACAAAACGGCCCCGTCAAAAAGACCCCAACAAATCGGCCCCGACATAAGAGTCCCGTCAAATTTACCCGGTCAAAAGGGCCAGCGACATATGTACCCCGTCATAAAGGCTCCCGTTATATAGGCTCCCGACAAAAGGGCTCCAGTCAATAAGGCTCCCGCCATTTAGCTTATCCAACACTCTTAAGTAATACAACGTATGCATCTCTTGTTCGGCAGGCCTTATTTTTATATTAATCGATTATAAGAAATAGTATGTTTTAATTTAAGGGTCATCTATCTATGACTTCCATAATTGAGTAGGTTATAAGCTGTTCCAACTCAATATGTGGGGAGAGGGGTCCACGCTGTAGGCGTACCTTCCTACCTGCAGTATGCTTGTAGGTTATCAAAACAAAGTGCCGTTATCCTGTAAACGTCATGTATATCATACATTTACACTTCTGTGCTCGCTTGCAACAGATTTTTATTGCTGTAAATTAAACATTACCAAAATTTTAGTTCAAGATGGTGAAATTAATTCTTGGGGATTCCAGTGCAGTAAAGATGCAATAAATAGCTCTGTCTAATAATACTATTCAGCGGCTTATAGCAGACATGTCCGTAATTTTAAAGAATTTTTTTTTAATGAAATTAAGCTTTCACCATTGTTTGCTTTTCAAGTTGATCAATCAACAGACATTAGTTCGTGTTCGAATTTGCTTAACTTTGTAAAATATATATTCATTCAGATGATAGCAAAGAAAAGTTGCTATTTTGTGAAGATATTATGGAGAAAATAAATACGTTTTTTGAAACTGGATGATTAAAATGGGAAAAGGCTGTGGGGTTTGTACGGATGGTGCGCCATCTATGTCTGGGTCAGAATCTGGCTTCAGAAAAAAGTAAAATATTTAGCTCCCTAACCAAGGGGAATCCACTGCATGATTCACAGATATGCCCTCGCCAGCAAGACTCTTCCGACTCCATTGCTAATAAAAGTCGTAAATCATATTAAATCTGGAGCGCTAAACACCCGTCTGTTTAAAAAAACTGTGTATAGACATGAATAAAGATCACGAGGTTTTGCTTTTCTACACTGCAGTACGCTGGCTGTCAAAACTAAATGTTCTGAATCGTGTTTTTACTTTCTCGTATATACGAAGTATAGATAAAGTCTTGTAATCGTGCAAAAAAAAAAAATTAAAAAATCGAGATTTTTACAAATCTCGACGTTTTACACCTCACTGATACGGAAAAACATAATTTTGCAATCTTGTCCGTATGTCTGTGTGTCTGTCTGTGTGTAAACACTTGAGTACCATTACAGCTAGGTTGATGAAATTTCATAAATAAGTATTTTATCAAAATCGTAGATCCTGATCAACTTTTGAGTGATTTCCGATAACCGGAAGTGGTACTTTTTCTACTTTGAATTTTTCAAAAGCCTATAACTTGAGTACTATTTCAGATAGATAAATGAAATTTCACATGTAAGTAAAAGATCTAATTCTCTACCTTCTGTCAAATTTTGAGTAATTTCCGTTGACCGGAAGTACTAATTTACGCTATTTCCGATTTCTCAAAAAGCGCATTTAAATTTATAAAGTACTAATAATATTGCGCACTATTATGCACATTTTTTTTTTGGCGTTCGCTTGGTGCGCAATTCTTTTTTTCTATGAGATTCTATTCTATTTTTAAAAGTTTAAGTAATTAAAAATCATGTCTATATTCCAAGTTATATAAGAATATTCGATAAAGTTTAGGGGAGATCACTCCCGGTTTATTTAATTGAAAGATGAAAAAAATTTGTTCTTGGAAGTGCAAGGGAGACAAGACCTTTTTGATATACTTTAACGCCATGGTGTGGTTTGGAGAGTATCATTCCAAGCAGATATATTCGAACGTCAACATAATTATCTCTTTTCATGATAATCTCTGGGTATTTAGATCTATATCAGAGCTGCAAAATTGGCGAAGAAAAATCTTTGAAATATTGCCATGTTTGAGAAACTCTGCAGTGTGGTAAATGAATCTGATAGTGAGTTTAATAAAAAAAAATTGAAACAGGAGATTTCTGGTCATCTTAAATCTCTAGAAAACGAACCGCGGCATTATTTTCCCTGAGCTAAAAGAAGAAGAAACTGCACTAACACGTAACCCATTCTATGCGTCCCTTGATGTTGCCTACATTCCCGATGAATTCTTAAATGTACGTAATGACTCCGCGTCATATGAAAAAATGCTCACATTTTTTATGTAGTGCGCTTTTTTAGTTTTAGTTCCTTTTGTGTCTAGATCTAGAGCTACATACCTTTGCGAGAATATATTTTCAACACTTTTCCAATAAGAAAAAAAAACAAAACATAGAAATAAATTACATGTTGAGAATTGGCGTTAACAAAAACTCAACTGCAAATGTTGAGGCTAGTTAATAGTATGAAATTTTACTCATCGTATTAAAACAGTTATCAAGAATAATTCATTTTGAAAGTCTACAAGAAAATCTTACTTTAGACTTGTCTTTATAAATTTCCTTATTAATTTAGACCTTTGAAGTCGCGGGTCACTTAATTTTTGTAAAAGGGGGTCGCCAGTCGATAAAGTTTGCCAACCACTATATTAAATTAAATATTGCTTTAAGTCAATACCGAAACACTCAAAAGCAGAGGGGAAAAAATAATAATCATTAAAAAAGTTTTAAAAAACCCACGTTTTCTGATTGAACTAAAAAGTAGAAAATAAATGCTATAGGCCCTACATCACAATAATGCAAGCGATCACTCTACTATAAGCGAGCAAAAACGTGGGGCGCCGAAGTAAAAGTTATATTACTATTGATTAGATAATACTATTGACTTTTATTAGGGAGCTTGTAGAGAGTCAACAGTATTAGAAACTGTAAGAAAATCACGGCGCCCCACGTTTTTGCTCGCTTATAGTAGAGTGATCGCTTGCATTATTGTGATGTAGGGCCTATAGCATTTATTTTCTACTTTTTAGTTCAATCAGAAAACGTGGGTTTTTTAAAACTTTTTTAATGATTATTATTTTCTACTTTTTAGTCTTTGTCTGTTTGTTTGCATTAAAATCTTGCTATCGATTTTATCTTTTCACTTTTTTTGGGTAAACGAAGACAACTCGTAAAAAGACAACTCGTAAAAAGACAACTCGTAAAAAGACAACTCGTAAAAAACACGTTGTTTGAATACGTTACTGACTAGAACACATAGATTTGAACCCGTGTCGAGTGGGATAGCAATCGTGTGCCCAACCACTCGACCATATCGTCTCCCCCAAACTGGCCTACCTCCTGTAAGTTTAAACTCGGTTCAAGCTAAATTCTCTGCCCCTAAGCCTGTGGCGACATGTGATCGTTCGCTTCACTGCGCGCGAGGTACGCGTCGCTGGTTTTTTTTCTAACGCTAGCAGAGGAGAATTATATATATAGATTATATAGCGGTCTAAAATGCTCAATAAAATGTTTCCATTGATCAATTTAGTAATAATAACAATTGAATATTCAATGGTCATCCAAAAGAAAGCTTCCCTGAAAATTTCAGCGCGCTAGCTAACTGGGAAGTGCCAGAAATTTCGATCGCAAGATTTGATTGGAAAGACAAACAAACAGAGAAAGCAAGTTAAAGAAAACGTGGGAATAATAGTTGTCACATTCACTGAGTATAATCCAAATATAAGGAAAAATAAAACTCATTACTCAGTTGCTCATCTGTTTTCTTCACTTTTCCCACCCATTAATATTTTTAACAGATTTTTAGTGCAAAGTAAACATGCTAATTATCTTATACTTAAAATTAGTTGCACAAAAAGGTGATGCATACATTCTTATTTCTAAGTGTGATAATCAATGCATGGAATGAAGACAACATACACAATAAACTACTTAAAAATAACTTTTCTTATGGACTAAAAAGTAGAAAATAAATTTTTCTTCCGACCCTAGGGGATCTACCAATGACTGCTCGTAGATTTTGTGCTTCCTCGAGCTGTGCAGGTTCTTGTGATGACTGTTCATACATTTGATGACAAAAAACGTGGGTACGTTCACCATCAAATTTCCAAAATTCGTGTGTTGTATGCTACATGTCAAGTGCCATATGAAGATGTAAACCAAACAGATGACCAGGATGTCCATATATGAACCTAGGTTGTAATAATGTACATTTCAAATCAAACAAACACTGTGGCAAGTTTCAATATGAATCAATTTTATTGTGGCAATAACTTTTATTTTAAATTATTGCATATTATCCTCATCTATAAAAATGTTCAACAAAAGAACACAATTTAGACAAATACAATGAATCATGGTGCAGTGAAGACATTTTTTTAAATGTAGGCAATGGTGTGTTTTTTATTTGTCAGGAAGCAAGGGTAGCTTTCATTTTAAAATATTGTATATTGAAACTTCATAAAAATGTTCATAAAAATATTTGATACAATACATATAAAGAAATGAGCAATCACCTTTTTCACACATTTTTTTCAATAGATACAAATTGTACCTAATGTACATGTAAGAAGTATATTTTACAAGAGAATAATGGTTGTCATGTTATAAACTTAAATAAGATTATAGATTGATGAAAAGCAAAGATTTTAACAGCATCTTTTCAAATAATGTAATATCAAATAAACTAAAGTCTATCCATTATATACAGTAAAATATTTACCTATTAATACAAGTAAGTAAAAAACTACATGTTAAAAAGCATGTAAGGTACAAGGTCATCTTAAATTATGTACAACAATTAAATGGCAAAGGAAACAAGAGGGTATTTTATATACAACTTTTCACAGCTTACTATTTTTATTTTTTTGTTTTAAGTCTTGAGGACCTCCTGGTGCTGTATGGATTAACATTTTCATTTTGTGATTCATCCGCAGCCTGCAAGATATATTGATTCAAATAAATTATAAATTACATTTACATAAATAAAAATTATAGAAAATATATTTAAAACAAAGATCTGATGCAAAATCAAAACAAAATGTTATACTTACAACATAAGATGCCAAATTAAATGGCTCTTGCATTTTTTTCTTTTTGTTTTCTTTTTGTCTTTTTGCTGAAAAAAAAAGAAAAACTAGAATGCTTTCCTGATGCTATGTTTATTTTTTAAAAATGTAGTTAACTGATTGAAATAACTAGGGGTAAAACATGTATTAAAAAAAAATTTGTAATATATTTAATAAATTATTTTTTTGCTGACTAGTTGTTTTTTTATCAGTACACTTTAAATAGACTTGGCGTTATATTATGGAGTAGTTGGGAAATATAAAAAAAATTGCAATGAAAATTGAGAGGGACCAAAGAACATAGCTTGATAAGATAAATGAGCAAACAACATACCAGATCTGGTAATTGGTGTTAAACTGGAAGCCTCTGCTGTTTGTTCTGATGATGAATGTTGACTGCTCCTACTGGAACTTGATTTGCTTGGAGAACTCTCATTTTGCTCCTGTTGTAAAGAATTATTTAATTATTTTATAAAGTTTTTTTAACTTTATTTTTTTCTAAAAAAAAAATTTGAATCTGGAGAATTACTGTTTATTAAAAAGTCAAAATGAAAAAATATTAACAGTTTAAGTATCAATACTTAAATATTTTTGAAAATAACTTGCCTCTATTGTTTTAAGTGACTTGAACACAGGTGTGAGGAATACCTGAAAATGTTTTTTCCTTTGTGATAATTATCAGCAGTGACAGACTATTGCTAACAACAGTTGAATACCCATGTTAACCATAAAACAATTACTTCTCTCTGTACAATACACAATGTACAAGATTAACATGGACAAAACAAAGTTTAGTGTAGATTTAACAAAGCATGTGGAAACTGGCATATTTAAGGTGATATTTATTAAGAAGCAGAAAAATAAAACCTTATCAACTGCAAATTATAAAAAGATAAAACAAGTTTAAATACAGTACTAACCTCACTCAACAACTGTTTCTTACGACCTTTCTTAGCAGCTATTGGTGGTGTTGCATCAATCTCCAAATGACCAGTTGTGTCTAAATCCTCGATGAGTTCATTATTTTTAAAATAAGAATTGTCTGGGGATGTCATTTTAGGAGGAGGACAGGTACCCTGAAAATTGACCACAAGATGAGTTCAATTTTTAAAGTGTTAGGAATAAATGCTGTACTTTATACGACTAAATAATTGTTTTTAATCACAAAAAATTAAAAAATAACACTATAAAAATTTCTTAAGACAAACAGCAAAGAAGTTTTACTCGTCCTTGAAGGTAAAAATGGCAGCCTCATCAGACACTTACCTGTGAATGTGCCAACTGTATTGAAAGAGTATTGTTCGCTTTTTTCAAATCTGCTATCAATGAATCCTTCATGCTTATAGCTGTATTCATATTTTTGGCTAAATCAGAATTGTCTTTTTTCAACTGTTCAATCTGTGAAACACAAGAATGTCAAGAAATAAATACTGATAAAATGCTATATTACAGAAACATAAGAGGCAGATACAACTTCTCTTCCTGCCTAAATCTAACTCCGTTAGTTATTCAAGTATAATAGTGAACACAGTGGTGTCGCTAGGTCGGTTGTCAAGGGTGCGGCACTTTGTGGTGTCACCCCCCCCCCCAAAGAAACAAAGTAGATGTATTAATCACTGCAGATTTAATAGTGACGATGATTATTTATAGTCTGTTAATAATACAGTAGGATGTAGCAATTTTTCTCTATAGTTAGCACGTTTACGTCATGGTGTCACCCCACTCTTGTAATAGTTGTCGATTGGTACTTAAAAGACTATTTAACTTTAATGAAGCATTAATGGAACTGGCAAAAAAACATTTTTCTTCTGAACATTTTGCAATTTTTGCTACGCCTCTGAGTGAACTTATGTAGCTCAGTAACAGAGTAACAGTGAATAGATCAAAAAGCTAGACTTAACTAAAAGATGAAAAAATTATTATTGATAGTCCAGGTATGAAGAAAAAGCTCCTGATCAGCACCAAGTAGTCAGAATATAGAAGTCCCCCTTCAATAGCTTAAGTAATAGTAGTGATATTGTACAATACCTCATGAGCAAGAAAACTATTTTCTTCATGTCTTTTGCTGATCAGGTTCTCTAGCTGTCTCACACAAGTATCTTTTTCTTTCTTCCAGTTCTGAATTCAGGAAACAAATAGTACTGCATGACAACTTAAAACTTTGATATTACATTCCCTTATTTCCAATGTTGGGCTAATTGTTAAAAACTAAGGAACAATTTTGTTTTACCTCCATTTCTTCTCTGTTTCTTTTATTAATTCTTTCTTGTTTCTGTAGTTCCTTTTCAACAGTCTAAAACAAACATATTTTAATTAATCAATTGTTGTCTTTAATTTTGTATCTTAAGGAATGTTTTTTTAATGTTTATAGTCACTTACCTTGTTAAACATTACAGAATTTAAAAAAAAAACCTAATAAACACCTATTTTTTAAATTAATTGTAAATAAAATTAATATATAAAAGACCTATTAAATTGCAAACCTTTGTATTCTCTACAGTTTCATTTAAAGATTCCTGAAGGGCATCAAACTGTTTTTGTTTGCCTGGAGAGGTAGATAAGAAACAATGTACACAATTTGTTTATGAAAAGTATTTCGCCCCCGTCCCCCTCCATACAAGCTATTAAATACAGATATCTGTTGGGGAAAGTAAACAGATTTTTTAAAATTAAATTCTTTCAAAATATCACATCAAATACTATTTACAAGCAATTATATTTCCATTATCTTTGTATTCTTGAAGTATTTAAGACGGGTACAGTAAATCAATTTTCAAAGGAGTAATATATAAAATACATGGCACATATACACAAAACAATGTCTTACTTTGAATATCTAGTTTCAGTGATTCAATCTCCTGTTGAAGTTGTTTATTATGAAGCTCCAACTGTTCAGAAATCTTATTTTGGTTGTTTTTATGGAGATTTTCATTTTCTATCTTGGACTGAAAAAAAAACAAGTTAAAGTAAAATTAAAACAAAAAACTAAAGTAATTATAAAGAAGTTGGCTTGAACATAAAAAATGTCTAATTTCATTTATTTATCTATAGATTACCATTGATAAATAAAGACCAGTGCTTTCTATGTACAAGTACATTTATAAACAATACAAATACAGATAAGATTTCATAAGCATATAAATACTTACATCTGTCAAATTTTTTACTTGTGTCTCAAAGTGATGAATCTGTTCCTTTAATAAACTTTTTTCTTTGTGGACTAAGTCAATTGTTTCTTTTAGAGACTTTTGTTCGTCTGTCATTTTTAAAAGATTTTTCTCTAAAGTTCGTTTCTGTTTTTCAGCATCATGTAATTTTTCTTCACATTCACCTAAGTCTTTTTTTAAAGCCTTGCTCATCTTTAGGTTATTTTCTATTGTTTCTTCGTAGGAGAGTTTTTCTTTCTCCAACTTTTCCAGCTTGTCTTCTAATGATCGTTTCTCACAACTAGTTTTTTGCATTTGATCCTCAGTAATTTTTTCTCTCTGCTCCACTTCTTTGGCTCTGTTTTCAAGTATCTGAAGTCTACTAACTTCTTCTTTAAGTTTTGATATCTGAAAAGAATTATAAATTTATAGGGGCAGACAAGTAGATTTAATTTTTATCTGCCTTTTCAAATTTTCCATTTTAATTAAAATCCTAGGAGAGAAATATAATGATTATAATATATATTATATTTACCTGATTATTTAAATTACAAATTTCAAGATTATTTGAGCTCACAATTGCATCTAATTCTTCTTTCTGTTTTACAACCATTCTCATTTCTGTGAAAAAAATATATTTATGTTTTATTACAGCCCCTATTTAAAAAGCAAAAGTAGGGTTCATTGTTAGTGTAGCAAAAAAAAAAACCCATTGCTAAGATTAAAACATAAATATTTAGCATTTTATTGTAAGTATTACCCATGTTTGATGGAAAATTTTGAGGAAACGGAATAAAAAGGAAAAATACATGAAAGGGTTTATTTAACCTTACCATTTTTCATATGAAGAAGATCATCATCTTGTCTGTTAATTATCTTTTCCTGCTGATCCATCATTTCTTCCGCTTCCTTAAAACTACTTTTTATAAGATCAAGTTGAGCAGTTTGTTCCAGAAAATCTGTTAACATAAGAAAGTGTGTAAAAATATTGACACAAATAGTAATTTTGTTCACTCTTCCAACACTGAAATTAATACAAGGAAATATATTTTCATCATGCAGCTATGAAAGATTTATTTTTAAACCATGAAATTTCTAAAAATGTTTTAAAATGTGACAAAAAATAAGGAAAATTAGTACATTTGGAATCTTTTTTCTCCCTTTTGCCTTTCTGACATTTTTTTTATTTGTACAAGGCGGTACAATGTACCAGGGGTGGAAGGCAGTTTTGGTTCAAAACTTTTTAGGTATGAACTACCCTTACTTTCGAGCAGGGTACTGGATGGTGGGCTCCAAGTTTACCTTGCTTTCAGGGGTATAGCTTGGAGAGAACCAAAGGACTGAAGTGGCGATACACGGTTATCAAACCGATATCTAAGCCAGTTAGTCAGAGTTTGCCTTGTCAGGCCTGCCTGGCTAATGGGAGATGCCTACTGAGCCAGTATAATTACTGAGCCAGTATAATTATGTGTTTGTTTTATATACATTGTTCTGTTCATACATTGTAAAAAAAAATACAGAATTTCCGAATTTTTCTGCATTGTTGTTTGATCCTGAGCCTTGATACCAAATGTGGCTTGATTATCTCAAACGGTTCAAAAGTTAAGGGCAAAGTTAGAAGCAGATAAGTGAAAATTGGTTTGGCCCTGGGAGCTCAGGAAATGGGAGAAATTAGGCCAGGGAGGCCAGGGCTCAAAGGGTTAAAATTTTATTAGTTGTGCTCTCCTTGAATTCAATAAACAAATACAAATTTGACATCTAGGAAACATCTAAAACATTACCTTTTTCTAAACGTTTCTTTTCTTCCTTTTCTGCATTTATTTCTTGTTGCAGATCATCTACTCTTTTTTGCATTGAAACTTCCTAAACAAAAATATTCATAATTAAGTAAAATAAATGAAAATTAAAGTTATTTTTTTTAAAACCTGTGTAAAGCAGCTTAAAAATATTCTAACAACTTATCCATTTAATTTTTTGGTGTTTATTTTTCAACATTGCAGTAAAATATTTCAAAATAGAAAAATCTCACTATAATTGTGAGAGGTATCTTGTTATTTGATGTTGCATATTTTTAAAATAATGTTTGTTTTTTCATTTAGTAATGTTAATTATGCAAGGAGCTATTAAACTATGATATATACATGGACAAAAATTATAAAACGAAAAATACACACAAAATTCTCTAACGCAAAATAGGTACAATAGACTAAATAAATTATAAATCTAATAATTACATTTTGTTATAACTATTTTTAATTTAGATTTAGAGTATTTTAAGTGAATTAAATGCTTCTTTCAGCTGATGGTAAACTAGTGGTTTCTAACTGACACTTTAACCACTATAGTATTTAACTCCTCAATAGCTCAGCTATGTGCAAAGAAAGATAATCTCACACATGATTTTAGAAAATCAAGCTTCTCATTAAGTTGATTCAGCTCCTCTTGTTTTGCAGATAATTCTTCTTTTTGCTCATTCATTTGCTCAGACTGTTTTCTCAAGGTGTTTACTGTAGTCCTAAGTTGCTCATGCAACTTTTGTTCTAGCTAAAAGCACAGGAGGAAAATAAAAACTACCTAGTTATTTCTTCGTATTAAAATTTGGTTTTTCAAAGTCCAAGCCAAATCACCAAATAATGATGCATTTAGAAATTATCCTGTACATCAAACATAAATAAATGTGGGAAATATTTATAATAAAGTATGGTGTAGACTAAATGTATATGAATAAACATTTTATTTTATGTTAATATGGCATTAGAAAAAAAAAGCACTATATTTTCATAGTAAAAAGCAACTAATGAGACAGCATTAAATTTTAGAGTATTCAATTGCTAAATGGGCTTTTCCAAATTTTTAAGTGGTTGATCTATATATCTCAAATTATCTTACTCACTTTTATTGTCAAATGTTTCAAAATTAACAATTTAAAGATAATCTAGGCTATATAAACAACGACAGATATAGGAAATGTATGTAAAATATGTGCTTATTAACTATTCTAATAATACCCAAAACAGAAACCAGCAGTGTAGAGTTAGCAAGATGCAAACATAGTCAAGGATTCAATTCAAAATGCCTTTCAGGTTTTTTGTGCGTTTCATTTTACATTTCTTTCATTTTGAAAGAAATATCCTAGAAATCTTTCTAAAATGGACAGTTTAAACATGACCTATAATAAGACTATACCAATCAAGGTATTTCTACACATCACCACAGATTGTATGAATTGAATATGTTTTCTGTAGAATTACATACTAAATGCCAGACATGGTATATAAATATGTAAGCAGTCTAATTATGAGGTCTAAATTGTCAGTTTAGAGACTTAAAAAGGTCTGTATGATTGAGTTTTACCATCCAGGTGTAGAAAATCTGTGTGTAGCAGTAACTGAGTCTAAATTTAGTATTTACTCTACAGGACTTTTGTCAAATGTGAGTCTAATGCCATGCCTAGGTGTAAGATCTATGCTTAAATTTAGTAACAATATGTAATGATTATGTTTATTAAGCCAAGGTTACTTCTAGACCACAACATACCAATACAAAAAAGCACTGAATTATTTAAGTAGAAAATAAAATTGTATGAGCCCTCCTCAACTTGGGAGAACATTAAAGATGTCCTTTTAATATTTACCAGATGTTAATAAAGAGATATAGTTTTTGTATCTAATGCAACTTACTAGTAAGTTAATTGAAGCTAGAGGTTTTGATAGGATATAAATGTTTTCCTCTACCTGTTTAATTTTTTCCAGCCCTTGACATTTCATTTGCCACTCTTCTTCTCTCTCTTTAGCCTCAATTGCCCTTCTTTCAGCAGCTTTCTTTTCCCGCTCCAAAACCAACAGTTTTTGTGAAACTTCAGCACCATCTTCTTGTCTTTGACACTCAAGCTTCTCATACTAATTCAACAAATAGGAAATTAAATACTTCAGCTTAATTCATTAACACAAGTTATATTGGAAACAATTTAAGATCTATCATTATTTATCCCAATTAGTTATTCAACAGAATTATTCTTGGTTCATCTATTCATCATTTTAAACATATTTTTAAATATAATCTGAGAATCAGGCACCTTATTTCTGTAAATGAACGCAAAGGAAAGTTTACCAGTGCAACTTAGTATTAGAGAACAAAATTATTTAAACCACAGTATCCCATCCAAACCATCTATTTAGTGTACACAGCTAACAATATTATACTAAACCGCAAAAAACTGTACTTCAGAATTCACTGATACTGGCTACAATATCAGAATATTTAAAAACACTATCTTGAAGGTTTTGTTAAAAAAAAAAAATTGGGTTCAATAAGATGAGCTGACTATTGCAGGTAAATATAACATCTAATAGAATGTCATAGCTGAGGTTAACAACTATAGGAGTATAATAAAATACTTCAGTGTTTAAACATGCAAACAATTTACCTCTTTTTTTTTAAGATCCAACTCCTGTTTTACATCTTCCAACTGCTTTTTTAACACTGCAATGGTTTCTGTTTTAACATCTTCCTCGCTGGTGAACTCTGCCTGAAGAGACTCAAGTTTTTTGTTGTATTCTTCATATACATTTTTCAGGTTGTCTTCTTTAGTAGACAGAGTTACTTTAAGGCCAGCTAACTCTGTTTCAAGCTTAACTTTTAGTTCTTCTAGCACTTGCAATTTTTCTTTGGTTTCCTTGTAAGCTTGTTCCATATTGGAAAATTGCTCTTTATAAACTGACATTTCTGACAACTTATCTTTGAGCACTTGATCAGTCTTTAGCAGTTCTGAAATTTCATTTTTTAACTTTTCAACATCATTTCCTGTTGAATGACTAATACTCAATTCATCTTTTAGTGTCTTCAACTCAGTTTTAGTTTCATTCATCTGCACAACCAATTCATCACGATGGTTTGTAATTTGTACCAGATTATCATTAAGTACTTTGATTTGTGATTCATGATTCTGTTTTTGCATTTCCATGTTTTTTTCATATGATTGCTGCAAACTATCTTGTTCAGTGACCAGTTCTGCAATCTTTTTATGAAGGTCACTCTTGTCCTTTTCCAGACTAAGTAAATTTTCCTCTTGTAACTTTTGCTTTTCAATTAGTTGTATTAATTCTTGCTCTGTTTCTTTTTTGGATGTGGTATTTTCCTCAAGAGAAACTTGAAGCTGCTTAATAACCTCATATTGTTCAGCAATTTTTGAATCTCTTTCCTCCATAGCACTTTCTGAATTAGTTTCTTTTTCACAAATCACAACTGATGTGTCATCCTTTTGTTTATTCTCAGACAATTTCAGCATTTTTTCTAGATTCATGGAGGCAGCTCTCTCTTTCTCAAGAGCTAATTTTAAACTTCTGACTTCAGTATCATACTGATAAATTTTGGTCCTCAGCTCATCCATTTTAATTGCATATTCTTCAATTTCGAATTGTAGAACACTATCTGTTACATTGTCTTCTGAACGAAAACCACCTAAGGCAGACACGCGTGTTCTTGGTGTACCAAGTACAACATCCTGTATAAATGAATTGGTCTCATTGCCATTCTTGCACTGTTTTCTATAAGCTGCATGCAGAGAATAAAGCTGAGTCTGAAGCTCAACAATCTCATTTGTTAAAACAACAAGACTTTCCTTATCCTTGCTTTCATCTTGCTCATGAGGAATATCTGGTCCCTCATTGATAGATTCAGATGTAACTGAACAAGTACTCACATCCATCAGGGCTCTTTTTTTCCCACGTTGAGCTCTTGTTCTTAAGGGTACATCCACCTTGGATTTGAATTTAGCAAGCTCATATTTCAAATTGTCTATTTCAGCTGAATAGCCATGAATAAGAGCTTCTTCTCTCTTCAAATAATCATTTTCTTCTCGTTTTAGCTTACTACGAAGTGCTGCATTTGCTAATTCAGCATCTTTTAGTTTCAAAACTAAATTTTGGGTTGCTTGAAATTTTTCATCTTCAATTTTATCATCACTCGGGTCTTCTGTGTTGGCATTACTATTTTTAATGTTCAAATCTTCGGGTTCTTCTTCTGCCCCAGCGTGGTGCTCACTGGCAGATAGATTGTTCTCTATTTTCCTCACCATTTCAGTAATACTCACAGAAAAGGAATTTGTTGGTTGTTTAACTTTTACAAGTAATTCCTCATTAGCCTGATGTAAAGAGTTCACTTTTTCTGATAAAGCTTTATTTTCCTCTTGCAGTGATTTCACGGACATTTCAGAAATTTTATACTTTTCATTTATTTCTTCATTGTCATTTTTGAAATTCTTAATCATTTCATTTGCTTCTGCAATTTCAACCAAGGACTGATTTAACTTAACTTTTAATTCAGAGATGTCTGCTTGCAGCTGTTCATTTTGTATTTGCAAAGATATAATCATACTGTCTTCACCCTTGGCTAAATCTAGAGACTCCTTTCCTATGCTGTGATTAAATGCGGGAGAGACTTCCATTGATGTGTTTTTTGAATCTGTTTCTACATAAGTAGCGTCTAATGCCTTATTGATGCTAGTAACCATTTTATCAACACTTTTTGATGAGTTATTCAGTTTTTCTGGTACTGATGAAGTTTCAAATTCATTTCTGTATCTACTCTGCTCATCTAACTGACTCATTTGATCTTGAAGTCTTTCAATTTCATCTGAAATAAATGTTTGGATATAAAGGTGTTGGTGACAATCAAACTAATAAAAACAGTTGGCTGAAGTTTAATAAATTAGCCTATTATAAAAACTTCATTTACCTCTTTAAAAAGTATTTGGAAAGTCTAAGGAAAGTTATGGGGAGGTTGATGACAAGTTATAAATATAAGTAAGTAGCATAAATACCATGAAGTTCCTTGCACTCTTCTTCAAGTGCCGATATAGTTTTGTCTTTACATTTTAGTTTCTTTGTGGTGTCTTCTTCCAAAGCTTTCATTTCAGAATCTTTTTGTTCTGTTATGTCAGCCAGCTTTTTATTAAGTTCCGCTACAGAGGTTAACTGTAGATATAATAGAGAAATGTATCTGTTAGAACGATGTTTTAGAAAAACAAATAAATGTGTTTTTTTTAATTAAACTGCTATGAATCAACCAAGCATAACTCCTATATGTTTAATATAAATATAAAATAAAAATGACTAAACGTTTAATTTTTTGCAAAAGAAAAACAATACATACTTGGTTTTCTAACTTTTTATTCTGTTGACTTATTGTCTCTTTCAGTTCTTTTATGTCAACCATATGCTTATTGTAAACTTCCCCAGCTTCAGTTAAAAGGGATTCCAACTCGTCTATCTTTGCATCCTAGAAAAGAAATTATAAATTATTCTGAAAGCTGAAAAATAGCCTTGTGAATTGAAAAAATGTAAAATTCTTTTTACATGGGCTGAATCTTGAGCTAGATTTAGTTTTATCTAGTGGACCTACTGTTAGACCTAGCGTAATCACGTGACCCAATTGAAAAGAAATTTGCATATTCAATTGTCCGTTTGAATGGTGTGCAAAGTAATTAACATACAGAATCTTGATCTAGTATTGGTAGGCCAATTTTCATAGGATCTTGTGGAATGCATGTTGGCTGTTTCCAAAGACATCTCCATATTTTCCCCAAAGTTAAAAAACAATAACAAAAAATAACACAATAGACGATAAAGTAGGAGTAAATGAAAATATCAAAGAAAAGTTGCAGCTCTAACAGGGGAAATATCGGATTTCAACTAATTTACATCTATTGAAATTAGTCTCTGGGGTAAGGTGTCATTACATGAAAACTTCCATTTGCTATATTTTCTTTTACAAGCTTTTAAATAAGTAAGAGTATTTTAAATAATCAACATTTTTAAACTTAAGATTACCTTTTCTTTAGAAAGATTTGAAACTGACTGTAATTTTTGAGTAAGTGTTTCAATAACAGCAGAGTTTCCAATATCCACTGAATCATCTGCACTCTTTGATCATATTAGAAAATAAAATATGTCATAAAAGGTTGCTAACTAAAGCTACAAAATTTTTAGACAATGCAAAAAATATTAGATATGGTTTGTTGTCTTCCAGTACTTGAGCTTTTGGAGTTAAGATTTAGGGATCTAAAACAATTTCTGTTAAGTTGCTGTTTAAGCCAAACAATGGGGGAAAATCTAAAGCTCAAATCAGAGATGTTCCTTGATAGTAAATTACTAGAAAATCTGTGGGAAGCTACTACAGATTAGGAGGAATAAATTTACTAAAATGTGAAAAGTAATCAACATACTTACCGATTTTTTGGATTCTACTTGAGATTTAAGCTGTGCAACCAAATTTTTAAGCTCAGCAATCTGGAGATCTCTTTCCTACAAAATAAACTTAACTTGTTTATTGAAAATCTCCCAAATACACACTAAAATTGTTTAACATAATAAAAGGAAAAATATATTGAATTAAACACAATGAACAAGTTATTTTTTTAAAGTATGTAGCCTATACCTGAACTTTAACTTGTTCTTGGTGATATAATAAGCTGGAAACCCATTCATCATCCTCATCAACTTTCTTTTGAATTCTTTGAAGGCGTTGTTCATAGACTTCCATTATTCCTTTAACCCGTTCATCTGCCAATTCCTGGCCTTCTTCCCTTGTCTCTTTTAGCATAGCGCTTTAGTGACAATTAAAAAAATGAAAACTATACATGTAGTAAATAATATTAATAAACCGTATTTATAGCTAAATTAAAAAACTTAAACCTTTAAATGCAGATTAGCATTGTTAACACAAAAAAGTTGACTGTTTTATAATATTTTTTTAAAGGTTTAAACCTAAAAGCATTTAATTTTGTCAAAAAACATCTTTATTTAGATTTTTTCAAACATCAAAAACCTGAACAGATTCAAAACACAGATAGCTAAATTAAGGATTTTGTGTTTAATTTAAGTTAGCACTTCAAGGGTCTTAATTGTTATTTCATTATCTTGAGTGTTGTGAATTCTAGACTTTTGTATTTGGCACATGTTTACATCTCCAATTTCAAATAACAGTTTTTCTTCTATAATACAGTGACTGATTATACTATTACTTTTTTACTACCATCACATAAACATGTCAAGCTATTTTATTTTATACACATTAATTTTGTCAATATATAGCTACTTTTTAGCATTTTTTGGCAGCATCACCCATAGTCTAAAGAATAGATTTAAAAAATTAAATTTAAAACAAATTTTAAAAATCTTTTTACCTGTATGTTTCTTCAATATTCACTACTTGCTTCATCATAGCTTGCGTAACTTCCTTTCTAACTCTATTCTCAATACTGCTAGCAGCATTCATCTCTTCTTCCAACATTTCCACAAGTTTTTCATTTCTCCTCTCAAGGTTCTGTAACATTAAAAAGTACAATACAGAGATACAACATACATCTGTTGTGAACTAAAGGTTATACACTTGATTTTTACAGGAACTGTCTTTTTATTACTACAACTAAAATTAAACAAACAATAATTATTATTAGAACACAATATAAATCTGAAAAATATAACTTACTTTAATATAACCTCTAATTTCTTTCATGTTCTTGAAATTTTCAGAGCTCTCCTCTTCCTCATCATTCAATTCATCTTCCTCATCATCATCCTCTGGAAGAGGATCATTTTGTGCAGCTCTTAAGGCAGCTTCTGCATATTTTAAAATTTTTATATATTTTTTAAACTACGCATCATGCCAATTGTTTATCCTATCTTTAAAGATTCTGCTATTTACTTTTTTTTTAAAATGAGTATATGAGAAGGTAATAAAATCCTTTTAATAAAAAGTTCGATTTTCAACAAACACCTAATCACTTTTAATACCTTGTGTCTCCCATTGAATTGATTCCCTTGGGGGCAAAGTCTTTTTGGGTTTTTCTGGAGGTTTTTCTATATATTTTACTTGTTTAGCTATGGCAGAAAACTTGAAAACATGAAGTGTGTCATCAAACATTGTAGCACATTGACTGACATTAACTATCATGGCTGCTCGCCCACTGCCATTAAAAAAGTTTTGTAAAAGACGAGTCAGTTTACTGTCACGAAATGGGACTAATCTTTGCTGATCTCTGGGAAAAGAAAAGGCACACAAAAAATAGTTTATACAGATTCAAGATACATGTGCTACTAATTTACTATTGCAAATTAGGGCAGACTCTGTAAATAGTGCATGTTTAACTATTTTTACTTCAAATTAAAAGCAAAAACTTTACTTGCAATGAATTATAAAACATAAAACCTTTAGGTAACATTGTACTGAATAGAAATTGAACTTACTTGTGAAGCTGGTTATGTCGCAACGTTTCAATGCATCTTCCAAGTGTCATCAGAGAAGAATTGATGTTACCTGCTTCTTTCAGGCGATCACCAGTTGCTTGTGTTTTGGAGTATCTTTCTGATCCAGCAAGGTCACATAACGAAAGCCTATAATCATCAACATGAAACATTTAAAGTGAAGGTTTTGTTATGCTGAACATAAATAATTTCTTGGCTAAGCAAAACAAACCATTTTAACACAAGCTACTCTTAACAACAATAGAACCAACAGCGGACTTTTGACTTATGAGAATTATATAACATACTTACATGCTTACTCGTGCAATGTGAGGGTCATCTTTGTCTGCAACTCTGACTATCTTAATGTTAAATATGCAATGGCTGAAATTAAAATTTAAAATCTCCAGTTTATGTGTGTACAAAATTTTGCTACATGAAAACAATAAAGATTTTTAATAACACTGCATTTGACAGCCCATTTTTCAAAAGTAGTATTATTATAAATTAAAAAAAATAATTAAGGTAGATATTATCTAATTTTTAACAGTAAAATTACCTGCGAGAGGAACAGTGGTTCAAACGTGTGCAAGCTGTCTGTAAATTTCGCTGACCTATAGTTAACAGCTTATAAGCTTCATCAGCTGTTTCTACATGTATTTCTTTCAAGCCTGATTAAAAATGCAACAATAATGTACTTGTCAATTTCATAATAAAAATTTCAGTTTCATTCAAATGTATCAAACAAGGGATTATAAAATGCTTGAAAGTCATCAAACAATTTTTAAAAATGGAATGTTAATTATGAAAACTAAAGAATTCAAAATCTAAAAGTAACTTTTAAGTACCTTTTACATAAGGATTTCCATTCCTATCATCACATATCTTCAACACTGGGCGTCTTGCATTTTTTTTAATAGGCATAGGCTCTAGGAGATCAAAGATTTGTTCATTGTAGATTTCAGCAAAGCTTACCCAGACACCAAACCTTATCTTTCCTTGGTCTTCTACATCAACTTTAAGTTCCTCACGTGCTCTATCTTTAACTTCATTTAATAAATCCTCTGCACAACCACTTGTACCTAAATAAGATAAAACATGTATGGCTTTAAACACAAAGATAAAATTGAATGTAAAAAGGTTGTTTTTTTTTTAAAGATATGTTATATTTAAAAAAGAAAAAAAATGTCAAGGCTGCACATAGGTATGCAATATGTTCACCTAGCCTCTTGAATATACCATTAACAAAATTTAAATTGTACCAATGTGAGTTTCTTAAAAACATTTTACTTTATATCACATTTTAGTGTTATTTTTTTCTAGTCCTAAGCATGGATGAAGTTTTGAAAATCATTTAGTTTACTATGGAGTAGTTGCTCAATAATGTCATCTGTGCAATTAAACATAATTGAAGGAAGATAGCGGGAATACTGAAGTGTAAAACTTTCATCTTTGTGAAAAAGCTGGTAACTCATCTTCTTTGATACCCCCCCCCCCTTCTTTCATAAAAAGTCAACTAGAAAATTTTTTATAAAATTCACAGCCAATAAACAGTTACGATAATGATTTATTTAAAGTTAACTTTAGACAACTTACTTGCTGTGGCATTATCTGATAAGACAGATTCCATTTCATCTCCAAGCAATGTCATTACTGTTGTATCCTATAAGAATTTTATTTATAAACCAAAATTTCATTATGTTCATACATGATTGAGCCGTTAACATGACATAACAATAAACTTAGTAATAGCAAATATAAAGTGTGATGAAATTTGTCTGCTTACATCATCAACACTCATTCTCATTGTTTTTTCTTTTATTCTTTTTTCAACCAAAACCTCTTCAGCTGATAAACGTACAACATCTGTAAACATCTGTGGTTTCAATGTCAAGCTAGGAATCTGTTTTCCATTTATAGAATTAAATATGACATCCAAACACCTGGGAAGAATGCCAGCATCTTGAGGTTTACCTTCAAACAAAATAAATGTGATTGAGCAAAACTATACACATATGCAATCAGTTTGAGTTATTGTAGCTATGTTTCTCGATAATGACTTATTTAATTATCTTAAAACAATAACTTGGTGAAACATATATTATATCAAATTCATAAATACCTTGAATAGTGTATGTTTTACCAGAGGATGTAACCCCATAAGTAAAGACAAGAGAGTTCTGTCCACTAATAAAATCCTTTGTCATGTCAAGCATAGTTTCATTAAAAAAAGCACCCTGGGTGGTGGCTTCATTAAATATTCTTGAAAACGTAAATTTATGTGATGATTTTCCAACTCCTCTTTTCATGCTCTTGTAAGTATGACTTATTTCTGGTGCTGTTGCAACAATTGTATTCTCAGTTTCTACCACCTCAAAGCATTGCTAAATTTTAAAAAAAAACATTACAATTATGAAGCTATTAAGTTAATTAAAAAAAAGCATGGTAGCCATGAAGGAAAGCCCTCTTGGTAAAGAATGTCCAGCAAGCTAGTTATAAATATGTGAAATGACACGATAAGTAAAATATGGTAGGTATAGAACCTAGTGATGTTAAACAACATAGTAGATCATGATAATAAATTAAATAGGATTTATTTTAATGGAACTAAAGGGCAACCAAAAATACAGGCAAATGAAATGGGTTAGTCTTTTTCGATTAAAGCTTGATAAAATAAGATTTTTTTCACTCAGTGGCCATAAAAATATGTGAGATTACCTGATTACCATCTTCATTTTTACACAATGGTTTGATGCGCAAGTAAACCTTCATGTGATCTTCAGCACCTGATGCCATACATATTGATGCTCTGTTAAACAGATCAACCAATCTTGTCTTGAGTTTTTTTTTAACAGGCAATTCATCTTCTTCAAGAAGTCTTCTATGTCCAGTAGACTGAAGTTCTGAAAAGCTTCGTTTACCACAAATACTCCCACTAGTATCCATTTTGGCTTCCTAAGAAAGTAAATAAAAAGTATAGGCTCTACTTTAGAATGATTATAATGTCATTTAGTAGTCAAAGTCAGATCTAGATTCTACAAGTTTGTTTAGTTTAAGACTGATGCCTGGCTTGGGATTCAAAGGGACAATCTGAAATATTGACATTATTAATGTAGACCTAGTATTTCTTATTCTTCTTCATTCTTAATTTTAATGTATGAAGGGATTCCCTCCAACACAAGTATTGCTTATCAACTAGTTATACACCATATATAGTTAAGGGCCATTGATTTCAATTTCAGCATGCTTTTAATTTTCTTTTTGGAATGCCTAACCCAAACCCTCATGCCTAGCCGTATAAAAATTCGACAGCTTTTATTTACTTGCTCTAGATCTAAGTGAAATGGGGGGAGGGTACAAAATAGGGTAAAATCACGATATAGCGTCCTTTATTATTCCAGAATTGTACGGCAGTAAAAAACAGTAAAACCAGGCGTAGTCTGCTGAGTCATTCCGGAAACCACCAAAAATACTGTAAACCATCATTTATATGCCGCCATATTATTTTTAATACATAATGTTTAAAAATGTGCATGGATTGATTTTAGTTGCATTTTAAATACTGTTTTGCTAATTATTTTGTATTTCTAATTATTAAAGTGTATAGGCCTATGCTCATTTTTGCTGCTACTAAACATTGTTCTAGTTCTTCTTACTACTTTTAACTTTAGTAGGCCCTAAATCTAATCATGTTATTTTACTAGATCTAGTTGTTGCAAATCTTCTGCAAGTTTTTTTTCTGTTTCCTTAAAAAAAAAACAATTACGGGCCTACTACATTCGACTTTATTAATAATATTTATCTTTACTAATTGTTACTAATTTTCTGTCAATTAAAATTAAGTTAAAACATTAATTTATTAAATTTAGGCCTAATGCACATGACTTTATTTTTATTTCAACGGTCAAATAAACTATGGTTTACAGTAACAAAAATCACCAGATAATTTACGACGCTATATCGTGATTTTACCCAAAATAGTGACTGAGCCAATAGGGTTGTAAGTTGTAACCGATTCGTGATTCCATGAAAACAGTCTGCCTGATGCGCAACCATCACCACCTTAACACTGGGCCTAACACTGCCAAACATCACTATGCATGACTATGAGTATGATGAAAAGTTTAATGATAATGTGACTAATGTAACAGTAATGTCCTATGCAAAGAATGCTTGTGGGGCATAGGCCTAGGGCCTACATATTTAATATTATTTAGGCCTATACTATTAGGCCTAGGCCCTATAAATTATAATTAATAATTATTATTTGCTCTGCCTAGCCTAGGAAGTAGGGCAGGCTTGAGCTGTAGACTATTCATGACTGTACTGTAGAGTAGTGTAGAGCTGGTAGTAGTAGATTATCTAGCTAGATTGATTCAGATGAGATTGGTCATTGTTAGGGCCTAGCTCACTAGATCTGCTGACCTAGACGTCTAGAAATCTAGAGAGTATTCTAATTCTGATAATTCAATTCTAGAGACTAGAGAAGAGATCTATTTCTAATCTATTGTCTAGATTGAAGTAGATTCTAGATCTAGAATCTAGATTTATTAGGATTAGGCCCTACTTTTAATTTATTTTCCAATTTTCAGTGAATTTAAAAGCTTATTATAAAGGTTTTTATATTTGTTTAATTATTTGTTTAAGTTTAACATTTCTTACCCACTCTTTAACATTAGCCTGAAACGATTTTAAGAGCCGTTCATCGGCTTATTGTTATTATTTTGTTTTTCAATGTGTAGTTTACGTCTAGCGCGACATATTTCAAATACGACAATTGACCAATGAGATCGACGTGCCAGATTTTCAGGTAAGTCGCAAATTAGGTCAAATATATTATCATCCGGTATTTTTTTAAAAAATCAGGCCTAGGCTAACTACTGCTAACTGTAAGCAAGCTACATTTTATAATATAATGTAATATAATTATTAATGGTACTGCTACATTTATTGTCTGATCACATAACAACTCAAATTAAAGCCTGTAATAACTGTAATGGAAACGTGTTAACTCTTTTCTTAAATATTAATTATTCAGAAGAAAAAAAGTAATTGTACGAATATCATATGACATATAGTCCTTAAGATAAATGGATAGCCGTCCGTCCAAATACCCCCCCCCCCCCCCACACACACACACACATACACCCATGCGGATGTATATTAATTGGCTCTCAGCAAAACAACTCTTGTCAAATGGCCAAATAAGTCATGACTCGGGAATCTAAAAGATATCAATGTTGTAGCTGGGGGGGGGGGGGGTAGGGGGAGGGGGGATTGAGGGCAGCATGGGGTGACACTATTTAAATTAAATAATATTAAATTTTAATATTCAGGTGATCAAATAACAAGGAAAATTGGAGGCAACAATGTTAGGTTAGCCGATTTATGTTAAAAACAGATCGACGCCATGCCTCAGAAAATAATAGTTTAGGAGTGACAACAATTTAACATATTAAAGACAATGTTCAGACTGTTCAGTTAAAGTTCCTCTTTCAGACCTAACAAGCCATATGGCAGATGAAATAGTTCACGCGTTTCTTAACCTCGGCATATGAAAGAATGATACGGTCAGCACTATGTTCAACCGTTTTTACTTTCGCTAAATTGAATAAAAAAAAGGCCTACCCATCAGAGCCAGGTAGATTTTGCACTAATTTTGTTTTGCCTTGGTGTCACTCCACCCCTAAAATGGGGTCATCCGGTGTGGTCCACACCCCTTTGCAATACCTCTGGATATCAATTAATGAAAAGCTGCCAATTTTCATATAAGGGCATATATTTAATGTCGAAGTGAAGGTAAAGCAATTAATCATTGCTTGATTTCCTAGCAAGACATGGTACAACCTTTCTTTTCTTCGTTCTTTATTGTCAGCCTGATTTTCTCACTTGATTTGCTTCCACGTCCTTTGTCCTTCCAAGAATAACCTACAAGGGGTCGTCCATAAATGACGTCACACTCGTAGTGGGGAGGGGGGTCCGTAATTTTGTGACGGTGTGTGATTAGGAGGAGGGGGGGTTCAGATGGTGCGACGTCACACTTTTGTATTATAAAAAAGCAATGTTAGAAAACAAATTTTAGACGTTATTTCGCGTTTTTGAAAACTGTTTTAATAAATTGCAACAGGAATTGATAGAGTTCAGACAAGATTTTGGAAAAATATCGATGTTTTAAGAAAAATTCAACTGCAATTATGAGAGGGGTTGTAGGCTGAAGTGTGACGTCATTTTAGGGGGGGGTCTGGCTTTTTGTGACGATGTGTGACGGGGGGGAGGGGGGGAGGTAAAAATCGTCACAAATAGCGTGACGTCATTTATGGATGACCCCCAAGGCGGCAATTGTTTGATTTTGGAGTTTTTCTCTCCTAGGTAAGTAGCTGTTTCCACGGATCATCATTTGCCCGTTGGTTCAAACTCAGGATTTTTCGCTTTAGCAACAATGAGCTTTACCGACCCGACCACACCTACCCCCTCTGCAACAAAAAGTGGAAGGGTGAGTGGAAAGAGTAGCACTAGATTTGAAAACTAAAATGGCGCGATTTGTCACTGCTCTCTTTTTGGATTATAATGCATTATCATGATCGATCTGATTTAATAAAATCCGCCTCAAAGCAGTCAGTGTTAGAAATGTTTTGGACCGGCACTATGTTTACTAGATCTATAACCTATTATTTATAGCTTGCTTTTGCCATGAATACAAGGCAAGATATCTATAATATAAACGACTTATAGAGCTTTATAAATATGAAAGGGGTTTACAATTCACAAGCTGTTTTACGGGAACTTCATAAGTCCTGGGCCTACAAGGCGGAAGTTTATAATTTATTGCAATGGGATTTAGGATTTTGTTGGAACTACATAGACAAACGAAGTTTACTGTGTAGACGTTAAAGTAGGCTACGCCTGAAGCCGTTTTTTCAGAGGACCAAATTGAATATTTTGGTGTACGTCGTATTTAAGGAAGCCAATTGACAGGGATCAATTGTAGTGAGCCAAATGTGGTAATTTTGTCGAAAAGGGATAAAAATTAAGAATAATAACGCCAAGTCGTTTAGTGGTTATGTTTCTATTGTTGTTTTTTCCCCCCATCTTTCTGGGAGTAACATTATTACGGATATAGATCTAATCAAATTTGCTAATCACTCAGATTTATCAATAATGTAAACTAAAACAGAATCATTTGACGATTAGCACTAGAGGCCAATTAGTGACGTGTAGAATGGTGGACTCGAAAATCCCATTTGTTCTGGCGATTCACTCTACCTTTTCTATCTATAAGGCCGTCAGTTTTAATGCTTGTTTTGAGTCTGTCATGTAAGGGTTGATGCTGTTTTAAACATGCCCCGTGTTCATCTCTCCTGTTCTGTTGTTGACTTACTGCAGGCACCAAGACTGTTCAGTGAGAGTCGGCTCCAACATTGTTTTGAAAGTGAGGGAGTAGCAGATGGACATCGATGAAAATATTGATGGCAATTGATTGCGAGGCATAGCGACAAACAGTGGAAGGATTTTACCTCCTATTTTTAAGAACATAAAGATGCCTAGGAGAAAGTGTCGGTATGATATGAAGGAAAAAAAGGCGCCTTGCACACTAACGCGGTGAATGAATCTCTGAAGAAATCAGGTGATCAAACGTTTTCTTTGAGGTGTGAACAATATGGCGAACTTGTTCAATGATAAGAATAAACCTCACGAAGAAGAGGATGCTTGCCACTTTGTACTAGCACTTCTAACCAGTGCCAAACAAAAAAACCTCAAGCGTCACCTGAAGACCAGCCCAGTTATTTTGAATCAAAACTTGCTAATCTATTATTATCGTGTTCTGACACCGACCACGCTGTTTCTTTCAGATCTGGGGGAGGGGGGGGGGGAAAGAAGAGACTGACCAGGGGAACAAAATGGGGAAAAACCATGTCCGGCAAAACAATAAGGGAGTGTGTATGCGTGTAACTTCCCACCACCCCCTATCTCTTATCGTTAGCACATTCCTATAGCCTAATACCCGCTTTGGTGTTGTTCCATGCAGTGTAGTATTTACCCCACCCCTACCCCCTTTTTTTAAAAGAGAGGAATTTTAACTATAATTCTAGACGGAACTCATTATAGATGTATAATAAATAGGCCTCTGGTACATACTACATTTGCTCTTAGAGGTATCACTGTACTTAGACTTTTAATTTAAAACAACTTATTCGCCAAGCTTCTTATTGCTGTTACACATTACAAGAAGCTTAAATGCTTCCTTTGAAGTTGAAAATAGCTATACACATTTGTAGGTATAACTATCCATTAATCCACAACCCAAATTAAAATTCATTCCAATCTCCATAATTTCAATATAATTCTTAGTTAAATAAATACACGTGCACGTCATTTAATATAAAATTTAATTTTACACATTTGATTTACAAAACTAAAGAAATGACTAAACTGTACACATATATTTTACAATATAATTTAAAAAAATATATCTTAAAATGTAACTTGCATGTATAAGCTTAATTTAATATATTTACATGTTCATTTATGTCTGCAGAAGTTGTTTGAATAATGAAAAAATATATTGTATGTTTAATAATATAATTTTATAAAGTATGAAAGGTTTTTTCAAATTTTTACTTCAAGCAGACAGCCATCAACAGCATTAGTAACACAGCACCAACTTTTTGGGGTGGGTTCTTCAAATATCACTGCCCCAATTGAGATATCCAAATGACATAGTATAAAACAAAAGCTTACTAGCATAAAAAACTGCAACAGAAATACAAAAATATATTCTAGTCTAATTAATAAATTCAACAGTTCAGCACCAAGTGATAAAATGGAAAATACATCTTATAAAAAATGAAAAGATTATCATAGTATTAATTATTTATGTACATTGTAAGTGGGATGCAAACTGAATGGAGTAACAAGCTTTCCAGCTTTTCCTGGAAGATCGTTAAAATAATAATAGTAGAGAAGATCCTCCAAATCATCAAAGTCAGGGCCATCATTAGGTGAGATGGATAATTTTCCATTATTCTGTAAAAAAAAATAAAGCAACATTAAAATCAACATGCCTACACATCTAGTCATAAATAGTTAAAGAAGATAATGCAACATAAAAATCTATTCTAAATAATTAAAAAATACAACGCAAGACTCCAACAAAATATTCTATCCTTCAGTGTTTCTTTCATATATTGTGCTTGGGTGGAGGAGGGGTGGGGGCTACTTGTAGGCCTACATAAGTAAATACGTAGGTAAATTTCTTATCACTACTAGCAGTTGTCTATGACATTACTTTTTCAAACTCCAATAGAAATAAAACATAATTTTTATTAGTATAACTCGACTTCTTCAGTTTCTAGAAAACTGTATTATTAAAAATGTTCAAAGGTAAGACAATTTATATGATCACTGGTCATGTTTGTTAATTGGAAGTACATTAAGCTAACCTTGTTTACAATCTTGAACTTTTTTAAATCACCATCAGCATAAACCACCACAACAGGCTACAAAAATATATTTAAAGTATTTTGGTGAATCAATGAGAAAAACAAGTTTCAAGAAATGAATGTTTCTTTAAGTATCTCATTTGATAAATAAATCTCTCCTTGAACAAGTATAAGAACAAAGATTTGATTTTTGATTTAGTTGAAACAGAAATTACTAAAAAGGTTGAATTACAATTTATTGTAAAAAATTTGTATGTTTTTTTGTGATTCCCTATGTTTTTGTGTATATGTACACTTACTGAGTTGTCGTCACTTTTTCTTACTAAGTACACACCATTTTCTGCGATGTCACCTATAATTCTGAAAAAAAAATTATTCCACATATTTTGAAAATAGTGATAAGTGTAAAAAATATATAAAAGGCTAAAGATTTATGAATGTAGATCATAATAAAGCAAAAAATATATTTTAGTCATACATACTGAGCAGCACTTGATCTGCTACCATCAAAATGAACTGATGGCCAATAACGTTCAGCTTTAGAATCTGTATAATTCTGGGAAAAACCACTAAGCTTAGTTTGAACATATTCAAAACTACAGCTTTATATTTAGAAACAATATACGAGATAAACAAAATTAAATGTAAACAAGAACATTTGTACATATAAATACATATAGATATCAATACTTATGTACATACATACATACACACACACATATACATATATTTATAGGCCTATATATATAGATATATATTGATTTAATTTATTTCAAAACACTTTTTCAGGTATTAGCTTACTGAATCTGGTGGCAATTTCTGTAGGCTGTACACAGCATCATCTAATTGAAAAAAAGAAACACTTTCTATTACACATACAGTGTTCACAAACTTTCAGTATTGCCTAACAAGAAGAATGAGTTGAAGGGGAGCCAACTATAATTATAATTCTAGTTGTAGAATGTCTTTTTTTTATATTTCAACTTTACTGATATAATGCAATAATAATAAAATTAGAGTAATAGAACTATAACAGTAGTTTGAAGAGAAGCTATATAATAATACAATAGCTGTTCCCAGTAATTATAAGCTGCCGCAAAATTTTATTTTTAAATGTATTGTTTAAAAAAAAGATAATGATAGCTTATATGATTATCTTTAGAAGTCTAAATAACAGTAACTACTTTTAATTTCATAACAAAATATCTGTTTTAATGTAATAAATGTTACATTTTAGGTTTACCTTTTTTAATAGGAGATCTCACTGGCAAGGCAGGCACAGCTTTATTCTCTGAAACTGTACTGTAAGATTCTGAGACCACATTTCTTTTAAAGCCTTGATTGCTTTGATCTGTGAGATTATCAAAGTTAAGATTATATATATATATATATATATATATATATATATATATATATATATATATATATATATATATATATATATATATATATATAAATGAAAAGTATGTTTGTTTGTTTGTCCTTTATGCATTACTACACCTTTCTTCTGTTTTTTTGCTATGAAACTATGGGAAGCTGTTGAGAATAACCCTCGAGGAGGTTGCTGCAAAAACAAATTGCAAGTGCCCGGTAGGATGCCATCTATGCAATCCTTTTTTTCTAGTGAGCACTAAGGCGCCTATGTTTGTAGTAAAAGTCACATTAACAGTAAGAAAATCTTTTAAACCAGACATTTTGTGGTTGTGAAACAAAATCAGACTAACCATTTGAAGAACCACTGTCCCAGTAAAGAGAGCGTCTTTCATCTTTTGCCATTGAATATACTGCTGATTCCAAGTCTGTGTAATCTGCAGAGCCCCATGAACTATCTGATGCTAAGGACACATTATCTGAAGATGGTCTTTTGACATCTCTTTGTTGATTAGATGAGTAATTACTAAAAGAATAGAACAGTAATCAATACTAGTCTTGTTATTACTTTATTTTAAGTTTTATGAATATATAAAAAATGTACATTCATTAAGTTATTTAAAGCTAAAAAGTAGAATGTGTCTCAACTTTTTTGTGCTTAGATGATCTCTTTATTTATAATGATCAAATTGACTTATTAATCTCTTTATAACTAGGTTTCAAAATTAAAGGTTTGCCTTTTTTATTGAATAAAAAAAGAAACATTCTTAATAATGTATAGTAAGATTAATAGTGGTTAAGTGACATCTTGATTTGAAACAAACTTTGCATTTTGCCATGCAACAAACAAGTGAAATGCCATTAATCCAAAGATTGATAGTGCATGTTGCAATCATGCAATGGAGGAAGAGCCTTTCTATTAATGAACCCTTAAATAGTTGATATAAACCTGGTAATAGATAAGCTGGGGTCAGAAATAAAATGCATTATACAGGATAATGAACTATTACTTTTTTAGCTTGAAAGTTTTACAGTTTTAAAGTAAACCTAGTGAGCAATTAGCTGTAAAAATAGGAAAGGCCAAGAATTTTGTGTCAATTCCTTTTTCAATAATTTCTGCTGATAAATTTAAAGACTATATAAAGATGTTTTAGGTTTATCAATTTCAATTTTTTAAATAGCAAGCAATTTAACCTTTCCTGTCAATGGTTATGTATTGAAAACAGAATATTTTATTGTAGGGCCTACATATGTACCTGCTGAAAGTTAGCAAAAACCTACACATATTTTATTTTTAAATAAATGCATACTTTTAAAATACTTTGATTAATAGTGTAGAGACTCACTTATACTAAAAAATAAGTGTTTTACTTAAATTTTTATCAATTAACTAAGACAGGAATAATGTCAACCACCATCTAAGTTTTAGTGTCACATGCAAAAAAATTAATTAACAAAAGAGTTCAAAGAATAAATTAGGCATCAACCAGTCTTTAATATGAAACAAGAATAATCATAAAAGTAAACATTTAATACTAAAACAGTAACACACTTTAAAATGATCCACATCAAAGCAAAACAGTGTGCAACTAGACCTTGATTGTACCAAATTAAAGGAATCAATTACAACAGAGATGTGTGCTAAATTCAGAGATTGTATTAGTTTGATAGATTCACAACATAAAAATGGTCATAATGAGGATGCTTGATTGTTTTAACTTACATCATGTCGTGTAGATCTTTACAAAAAAACCATTTCAAATGTTATTTAAATCAAAAATAATAATAACAACAATAATGATGGCATCAGACCAGTAGACAGAAAGGGAACATATCAATATCATTATTGATGGGGATCAAAAATGTGTTTGATCAATTTTGTTTTTAAAAGGTTTCTTCTTACCAAAGATACTGATAACAGGTTAGTCCAATGTGTAGAAAAGTAACAATAAAACACACTTTCAAAATTTTATAATACTGCTCAAGATTTTTAAATTTTTAATCTCCCTTTGAGATTATTCTCGGTTGATGCCACCATACATAAAAAATATTCAGTATAATCAATATAATTCTCTACTTTTTCAGATTTGGTAATGATTGTTAGCAGCTTTATATGAGTAAAATATTTTTGTAACAATGGTATGCATAGTTTTGTATATATGTATAGGTCTGTTTAGTTCAATATATACATCTAAGGCTCTCATGAAAAGTGTAATTTGTGGAAAATTTTATTAACTCGAACAGAAAATTAATTGAACAAGGCACTCATATAAACTACAGATAAGCACAAATTTAAAGAAAACCTTGCCTAATTGTTGGTTGTATTTAATTTGTTTTTGTACTGAACACCACAGCATTTTAATATTTTCAAATGTATTTCCTTCTGGGTTACAGAAAATTTTCAAACATCACATTTATTAAACTAAAACAATTTCTTAAATGATAAAATTTGTGTTCAATATTTTAAAATCATAATAAAATATTTGTGTAATAGTTCAAAAATTTTTCAACAGAACACAGATCTGTGTGTGTTATAAAATAGTTCAGCTGAAAATATTTGTAAATTATTATTCTAGAGCAAATTTTTTTTTGTAAATTTTAAAAATTAATTTTAAGAGGCCTACCTTGAGCTAATATTGTTAGCAAGTAGCATTTCACCTTTGATTGCTTTCATCCATGTCTGGAAAAATTAAAAATAATTAGCGGATATATCTGCACGGAGGCATACAAAAAAACATTTGTCAAAAAAATACTTACAACCATTTCCCTTTCAGAAGAGGCAGAAAAATATATTGATTTTACATCTGGCTGAATATGCTCTACTTTAAAAGCCCAGGGAGCTTCTTGTGACTTTATATCCAATGCTCTTAGAATTCTGTTGAATAATGTGGCGGGTTACTTATTTAGATATTATTACTGTGTGAACTGAGATTAAATTAATCAATTGCCTGAAGAATTTGATTAATGACTTGGCATTAAATAGGTACAGAGGAAAGCTAATTGTAGCATTTATTTTACCAGTAAGTTACAGAGGTTGAAAATCTTCAGACACAAACCCTAGCGGCTACATGTGAAGTTAACGTAGATTGTCACCAAATAGAAGAATCACAAAATAAAAATGGTTTGAACAAACATGTGGGTCGATTACAACTTAAATTGTATCAGATAAAAAAGATAAAGCTAAGCTATTCGTTATTCTTACCTATTGTAGCCATAAAGAGATATAGCTCCTTTTGGTTTTTTAGACATTTCATTACTGAAATAGTACAGACACCTCTCTCCAAGAACAACATAGAGTTGTGGCCCTAATATTTAAAGGTTTTAAAAATCAGAAAAAAATTATTTTAAAATGTTATGAGTGAAAACAGTGTAGACCCTTATAAACAACAAGAATTTGTATTTAGCATAATGTTTGCATTGACCTGCTTATAAATGTTTAAATGCCCAGCTTTTTCTATATTGAACCACTTCCTTTTCTCTAAAAAGTCACTTTAGAAAATATGCCATTAAAAAAAATGCTTTGTGATGAATAAATGGGAATTAAACATGCAAAAAAAAGCTATAAGAATATACATACATATATACATAGGTTATATATATATATATATATATATATATATATATATATATATATATATATATATATATATACATACACATATATATATATACATATATATATACATATATATAAACATATATATAAACAACATTCTGTATGAAATACTTACAATTAAAAATATTTAGTTGTATTTTATTTCTTAAGGACTTTTTACGAAGCCAGCCATAATGCACAAGAGTGATTTTTGATAAAAGCTCCTGACAGCCTAGAAATTTTTAAAATAAGGAAATAACCATTAAAATTAATTAAAAATAGTTCAAAGAACAACCATAAACAATCATACATTTTTTGGACTTTTCAATGCTCAGTAAATAATTCTGGAAACAAGTTCTTCCTGCCTCAAAAATTTTTTTATTAAAGTATTTTGTAATTTAAATAGATTTAAATATTAGTACTATATCTCCTTAATACATACATTCTTTAATGAAGTAATGCATTGTGTGCTTTAAGTTTTGATTTGTTAATAAGTTGTTACTCAGATTAAACTTCTAAATGTGAAATACTAAAAAAAAATCAAGAATATTATGAATGAGGTGTGTCTCTTGAACTTCTATTTCCAATAATAATGTGATAGGTACCAATATCTGCAAATGAAACTTTCTTTATAAATTTCTGCATAATTAACAGTGGTAAGGGATGATGCACATAATATTTACACAAAAAGGTTACATTTCTTATCCAACCATCTAAGTCTTAAAGACCAACAACCATTGCAATTTGTTATTACTCTAAAGTATTCCCCCCCCCCTTCCTTACAAATGACATTATGACAAAAATATTTGGATATTTATAATCAGAAAATCACTTCATTTTAAACAAAATTTCTTGTTAGATCTGATTTTGCTTGGTTATAACAATTGTAAAGCCATATCTTAAGATAATAGGAAAACATGTGAAGAGGATACTACAGAGGAATGTTTAAGTGGGAGAAATAGACCTAAGTATGCTAAAAATAACAAAACTTCAATGGGAGTAGTCTCTTATTTGATTAAAATATTCACATTTCAATGAATTTTAAATATCAATATCGATCTATCAACTTTATCTTTGTCTGGCTTCTAATGACTCAGATCTTTATTTCAACATGATGGGCAATGACAATTCAGATCAATGAACATCAACAAGTTGACTAGAACCCTTTCATGATTATTGTTGATACAAATCTTGTTTTTTCAATGGACACCAGCGAGTTGACGAGATTCCTTCCATAATGTTGTTGACATGGAATAAAAACGTGCTTTTTAGATTTAGACCGTAAAAAAAAATAAAAAATAAAAACTTAAGCCTAAAATTAATTTAGAAATTTTATATTTTTAGAATAAATGCTATAAAAGTTGCAAATCCGGAGAACTTGAAAATAATTTGTTGAGTTTAAGGCTACATTTCTATTTATTTTCATCAAGCCTAAGTTATAACCGGATGTTTCACTTTCGTAAGACAAATATTGATTGGCTGTACAGCAACTTAGTGATCGATAACTATTTGTTTACAAAACTTTGCAGATCAAGTTTTAAAATAACAATGCAAATTTAAAACCCCATGACCTAGTTTTCTATTTTTAGCTTACAATGTGTACAATAAAATCTATGGCGGCCTATCCAATAGCAGGATGCCATTGTTTATGTCGCCATTACACGTGAAAACCAAATTGTTTTTGCTTTTTTTTAAATTTTTATTTAGTTACCGAAAATATTATAAACATCAAATACATCCAATCTTTGGTAAAGTCCGAAAAAAAGCAGACAGGCAGGATTTTATAACCATATTAATTGTAACTACGCGGTGCATGATTTTTAAATGAATTTATACACCTCTCAAATACCTTTGAGACTTTTCTCGCTGGTGTCCATTTTGCCTTCATAACAGCCATAAAAAATAAATTAATTAAAAACTTAAACTTGAAAAAGCTTAAACAATTTAACATTTGCAAAAGCAGAGAACTTGAAATTAATCTTTTGTATTTTAGGCAATATTACTATTTATTTCATCAAGCCTAAATTGTAATCTGAAGTGTCACTTTCGTAAGACAAGCATTGAAACTCTGTACTTGATCTTCTGAAAACCCCATTTTATCAGATTTAGTTCTTAAAACTTTGCTGATAGAATTAAAAAACATATATTTTAAAACTGCAAAGCCTAGTTATGTCATATTTATGTACATTTTCCATGACAAATTGTAAACAACCGGTCATATTTTGATAACCGTATTTATTTTAATAAAATCATGCATGATTTTTAAAATGTAAAATGTGGGCCTTTTTACTGATACTTATTTAGAGACTTGTATAGAAATGAATGATGTTGAACAAGATGTGAAAGGTAAGTGGATGAGGATGCAGATTTAGAAATGAATATATCTGAGGCCACATATAAGACATTGCTTGTGTTGCTGAGGATGGAGATGTAGAAAAGGAATATTTGAGGCCACATAATATAACAAGACATTGCTTGTGTTGCTATTTGCTATTACGGACATTTAATGCAAGCTAACTATATTGGGCAAAAATGGAACAGCTAAGAAAAAAATGTTTTTTTTAAGAGTCTAGAATTTTATTTAAATGCAAAATAGATTTTTTTAAAGGACTACATTTGGTGACCTATTCCTTACACCTCCTCTAAACCACAGGTGTAAACATATTCTTTCAAACTTACTAAAATACAGACATTTTGAGAAAATAAGAATGAGGCATGGGGTGGCAAGCCCAAAGGTCTGGAGTTTGGATCATGTTTCAGACTTGGGACTGTAGGACATCCCTGAGTCCACCCAACTCTGTTGTGAGGGAAACAAGGCAGCTGGGCATAGTGCTGACCACATTATCCTCTATTTATGCCGAGGTTATTGAAACAGATGAACTCTACTTCATCTGCCCCAACTGGAAAAGATCAGATGAAAGATGAAAACCAAAGACAATTTATAAAAAATTATACCATTCCCCTCCATATATAAAATGAAAAGAATGCCACCAGAGGCGTACCCTTCCCGGCGCCCAGGGACAAACTTTCGATTTGCACCCCTCCTCAAACTTTCGATTACCTTTTCCAACCCATTTTGGCGCCCCCTTAGGTCGGCGCCCGGGGACATATGCCCCCCCCTGCCCCCCCCATCGCTACGCCTCTGAATGCCACTTCTTTATCCCTTTTGTGTAATTTTATATGTGCACAATCCATGACATTATAAAATGTTAACATTTAACTTCAGGACTTTGGGTTAATTTAAAAAAAAAAAACTTTTAGATTATTTACCACAATTTTCAGGTGACTTCACACCCAAAATACCTTGACTATAAACTGATGCCATGCCTGAAAATGTACAAATTATAAAATAAAAGGTTACTTAAAAAAAAGAATTCAAGGGCAACAATTCAAAAACTTACTAGTTATATCATATTGAGAAAATTAATTGCACTGCTCTACTTAAATTATGCACTCCTTTTTTGAAAAAGCAAATAGTTATACATAAAAAAAAAAATTAAGAATAATCAAAAGGTAGTTGAACACAGTTATACACCTGCACATTCAATCTTGTTTTACTGTAAGACACTACTGTCAACTATTAAAGATGGAAAATGATAATGGCTATATGATTTTAATTAATAGTTGTAATGTCAGTTGTAGGATTGAATTCACAAATTATGAATTATGACTTTTTAAAGTGGATTTGCTATAAGTTATTTTGAATAAATTTGCTGTATAATAGGGCCTCTACGGACCCAGGGTCGAAGAGCGTTTAACTACTTACTTAGCAAAGATATCAACTTAAGTTTGGTGACATGTTTACTAATAATTAATGTGACTTTATTATGAAGTTATTCTATGACCTACACACAAGCCTTCCTACCAGCTACACTAATAATAAAGTCTACAATACTTCAAGTGACACACTCGCCCCACGGCTACTTAATAGTTCATCCATTTATGACATCCACACAGAGGAGGGAGCAATAAAAAATATCAGTTTTTGTGGACTGGAAGGGAGGAGTTTGTGTCCATGTGGACATCCACATATTGAATTTAACATCATAGCACTTACATTTTAAAACAAACATTTAACTATTATTTTACATAGAAAAAGTAAAGTTAAGATGGCAGTGCTCTTATTTTTTAAAAATAAATCCAGCTCAGTGTGTAAACTAAACCCAAATGACATCACAATTTTTAATGACTTTTACCACATCCCCCCCCCCTCTCAATAACATTACATGGTGTCACCAAAAGCCAGAACACTTACATAATACATAGATAGTAGATAGGCCTATCATTTAATTATTTATTTATATTTTAGCTACCAAAGCTTTTATTAAAGAAAGAAAGGCCCGCGAAATCCTCTCATCCAGCCGGCGGAGATCTTTTTGTCCAAGGAAAAATCGTGTGTTGGTGATGGCTGAGGAACTTTGTCCAGAAAAATCAAAGACATGTCTGGAAAAACTGGCCCACGAACTGAAATTTAATAGTTAATGAATGGGGCCCTCGGACTAAAAAGTTTGGAGACCCCTGGTCTAGATCTAGTCTCTAGAGTAGATACTCTAGAATCTTGATCTAGTTAGAAGGCCTAATATTAGTCTATTATCTTAGACTATTAGTACTTAGTAGTATAATAAGTATAAGTGTAGTATTATACTATTAAGTAAGTATAAGTGAGTCTCTACAGTGCTACACTGAGTACACTCTGACTTTACGGTCTACTAACTTACGATATAGATCTATAAATTTAAAAAATATAAGTCAACTTGTTTGTTATTTGTCAATATAAAAATATTTGTTAGTGAGGATAGGCCTGATTTTAGATCTAAAAATTACTTCCGAAGAGTCTATCTTAGGACACTATATTATAACTATTATATAGTCTAGTATTATAATAGTACTCCCAGAATTTAGTTGCAGATACTGACGTTTTTTTAAGGAAGCTTAGACTTTCACATTCAATTTCACATTCAATCTAGAATCTAGATCTAGATTTGGATTAGAGTACTGCAACCATTAGCCTACATAAAATGTAAAGATTGCATTATAAGAGTTGCTTCCCTTGGTTGCACTTTTTCTCTTTGACCTATTTTACTATTTTTAGGACCTCAGGCAATGTAGGCCCTACTTTGTTTATTTGTTTAACTTTTTAAAATATTAGATTAGGTTATATTCCGATAAAACTAAAAGAAAAAACTACGTTTACGTTATCCTAGGCTTAAGCAAATAACTTTTGACTAGATTAACGCAGTATAGGGGCCTATAATGGATTCAGGGGACACAATCTAACTAGTCGAATAGTGAAATTTAAAAAGAAGACTATTTTTTTATTGGTGAATAAAAGGTTGAACCTAGTTTACTAAAATTCATTAACACTTTTAATTTCAAATAAATACCGTTACTCCTGCGATAACACTAATATAATTAATTATTACAAATGAAATTTGATTTTGCTTGGCACTAGAAGTTTTACAAAGATAAAAATTTAGCCTCACGATAATAAATGCATCATTTATGCAATGACTGTCTGTTGGCAAGAATCTTTTTATAGTATTATAGGACCCCACTACAATACAATGAATATAGATCTAAATCTATCTAGATCTAGACCTCGATCCAGACCTTACTAGATCTAGATTCATTTATTATACACTAGATATAGATCTAATTATATTGCACTGTGATGTTATATTTAGATGTAGAGATCTATAATTTAATAAAGTGAATAAACGAATACATTTTTTTATTACATAAATATACTATACCAGTTTTAATAGATTATTTCCTAAATCAATATCTATAAGCTTCCGAATCTGTTCGGTCGCTCAAAAAAATTAATTATTGCACAATCACAAAATGTGTTTGTTGATTTCGACAGCACAGGAAGAAAATAACAATGTTGAAACGGGAAACTCACCGTGCAACTTACGACATAACTGTGTATTTATTATTCCACTCAAAAAATACGTCTCACGATTTGTATGCTTCAAACCTCTAGAACCTAATCTAGATCTAGATAAGATCTATTATCTTGATCTAGATCTATATTATATAGATCTCTATGGACAAAAAACAACACAACAGTCGTAGTTTTAAAATATCTATAAATAGGCTTCCAACTATAATAAAACTAAATACTATAGAAACATACCTAGTGTGTGATAAAAACTTAATGCGGCAGTAACGTAGCGAGGGGGGGGGGGGACATTTAGAATTTAGGGGGCGCCAAAATGGTTTGCGAAAATAAATTGAAAGGTTGAGGGGGGTGCAAATTGAAAGTTTGAGGGGGGGGGGTGCAAATCGAAATCACGAGAGGGGGGGGGGGGGGTTGCAAATCGAAAGTTTGAGGGGGGGGGGGGTGCAAATCGAAATCACGAGGGGGGGGGGGTGCAAATCGAAAAGTTTGTCCCCGGGCTCCGGGAAGGGTCGCTACGCCTCTGTAATGCGGATTTTATCTTTGACAATGTGTTTCATAGGACCCATATTATGGGCCCTATATGACCCTAAGAATTTTATATTCGAATTTAATTGGTGCTGTAACGGTTAGATTCATATATAAAACAAATCTTCTCCCTAAACCCCCGCGCTAAAGATATTATGTATGTATAATGTATGTAGGTTTGTCATTTACGCATTACTACATCTTTCATCTGATCGCCATGAAACTTTAGGAAGCTGTTGAGAATATTCCTGGAAGGGTTTAAAATTCTGTAAAAAAAAATAGTACAATTTCGCATGGGAGGCGCCTAGGCAGGGTGCGATGCGATTTTTCTGTATGGTACATACAAATAAAAGTCGGATGCGGTTCTACACTCTTTCATTGGAGGAGTACCATGAAACGTGGGGAGTTATGAAAATACTCCTGAGAAGGTTTCTGCGACTAGCAAATCCCTCTCAATCAGGGGTGGAACTACCATATCGCCAGAACCCTGCAATGGATAAGTGGTGGGAGTGGGGCTAGCATCCGATCAATACATTATTACTCTCCTTCAAATAGTCTAATAAGGGTGCGCATCCTGTTTAAATAGTTTTATACTAAGCAAATTAATAAAAAAATGCTTCTCTTAATTATTATTTAAATAAGACATACTAAAGAATAACATAGCTTTAAAAAGGAATTTTTTTTTCAAAATTAACAATATAAATACAAAAAATAAACATAATACCGCGTTTACACTTGCGACATGTATACTATACATGTCTAGAAAAAAAAAACAACTTCGCAATAAGCGAGTAGGCTCCCTTATTATCTTAGGCCCTATAGCGAATTTTTTTTTCTAGACATGTATAGTATACATGTCGGAAGTGTAAACGCGGTTTAAGAATAATACCGCGTTTACACTTGTGACATGTATACTATACATGTCTAGAGAAAAAAAACTATAGTGCAGGGGTTCCCAACCTTTTTTACTCTAGAGCACATTCTAAAATATCGGTAGGGTGGCGGGCACCATCTATTTTAAATCGACAAACTCCTTCCATAACTAGACATTTTCCCATAATTTATTTTCTTATTTTTTTTATGTTCTTATAGTTATAATGTCTTAATAAATAATAAACAAAAATGTTTCAAAATAATAACAATTTTTGGCATTTTTTACAAATTGCATACACACAGAGAAATGTATTTACAAAACGTAAAGAAAGTAAACAAAACACATAAATACAAAGAAAACATTTAATTAAAAAATATAATAAAGTCAATGTGATCTTTGGCATTGCATTTCATTGGCCAGAGCTTCATAATTAGGAGCGTATGACGATAATCCTGTTAGCAGACAATCATAAAGATGCTCATCGGTGAGTCGAGATCTATATCTTGATTTTATTAAGTTCATGTTTGAAAACAATGATTCGCATAAATATGTCGAACCGAAAAATTTCTAACTCTAGTTCTTCTTTCTTACCTTGAACAAAATCTGCAACACATTATGCGGCTATTTCCATAACATTTATTTGGCAAGTAAAAGGATTGATACAGAAGGAAACTATTGGCTAAATATGTTTAACCTGCAAAAATTTCTCTTCAAACTGTTTTTTTTAACTCTTGAAGATGCTTTATAAATAATGTCCCATTTAATTCATTGTCGCCTAGCATTTTCTTCATATGTGCGAAATGCACGAGAGAATTGATCTGCAGATGTGATATCAACAAATCCAATTTAGCTTTAAATTATCAGTTCGTGGCGTTCGTTCCATTCGTTCACTTCGGGTTTTCTGCGTGTACAAGGTGTGATGTGCAAATGGCACTAGCGTTCCAGGCTAGCGTAAGTAGTGCAGTCTGGCTCGCCGCTAGACAAGTTGGGACAAGAATCGAACATATTTAATAAACCTAGGCAGTCAAAAAAATTAAAACTGTAACAATTGAATAAAAATAAATCATATTTTAAAATAATGTTTATGAAAAAAATTCTGTCTCTGTCGAATAGTGAGAGGCGGGCACATACAAATCGTTCAGCGGGCGCCATGGCGCCCGCGGGCACAGGGTTGGGAACCCCTGCTAAAGGGCCTAAGAAAATAGGGGAGCCTACTCACTTATTGCGAAGTTTTTTTCCCTAGAAATGTATAGTATACATGTCGCAAGTGTAAACGCGGTATAAAACGAACACGGGAAACCATTACCACAAATCAAGCTTTCTTGCAGAGGCGTAGCTCGGGGAGGGCGTAGAAAAATAAATAAAAAAGCTTATTTTGAGCTGCATTACTAAATTATACACAGTCGAAGTTATGGAAAATAGACCATTACTCCGTTTTACGGGCCTATTTAACTGTTTTCTACATCAAAATGTCTGACATTAACATAAAAATCACATAGTAAAAAGCGCCACCGACCTTTCCTAACTGGGGGGGGGGGGGGGAAAGGAGGGCAGCCAGGGCTGGCGCTATTTTTTGCGCAAAGTTGATAGTTCGCCTCGGGCGCCGGATTGGGCCGCTACGTCTCTGCTTCCTCGTTCGACCCCCGATGGATACAGATCTGCTTTGCAAATGAAATAGGTTAAATTACTGAATTGGGAATATATATATATACATATATATATATATATATATATATATATATATATATATATATATATATATATATATATATATATATATATATATATATATATATATATATAGGGGTGCCTTTTTTCTAGTTCCGCCACTGCTCACAATCTATATCTTTGTCCGTTTAGTTGGATGTCAATACAGTGTTACCTCTATATACGAATTTAATTCTTTCCGTAACATGGCTCGCACCTCAAATGGTTTGAAATGCCGTTAATCTGTTCCAGCCCCCCCCCCCCCAAATGCTACCTCAGTTGTTTTTGTTACGTATTTTTAATTAGAAAAATGTATTTTAATAACAAATATTGTATAAAATACACTTTTGAACTCCCGAGTAGATCAGTGTTTCTTCCAGACTTTTTTCTCCGGGGGGGCACTTGAAATCTTCGGGGGGGCGGTAAACTTTCTTCGGGGGGGCGGACACTGTTAAAAGTATATATTTTCTATATAAATTATATAAATTTCCTTTCGTTCGGGGGGGGGGGGGGGGCGGTAAAAAATTTTCGGGGGGGCTTCGCCCCCCCGAAGAGATGCCTGGAAGAAACTCTGGAGTAGATGAGGCTCGTTAGCTGAGTAGATGAGGCTGGTTAGCTGAGGACAGGCAACCCATTCAGGAGAAAAAACTCCAAATAAAAAAGGACCGAAGCCCTTTAGGTGATAGGATTACCAACACTGGTTTCCCTTCGGTAGCGCCTGCAACCGAAGCTGGTACCAAACGTATTGCTAAGCATTCCTTTGGACGATACCAGCAAAGTTCGAGTGAGTGATGATGCATAGCAACCTATGATCCCTTCAACTAACAACCCTCGTATGCGCCCAAATGATTTTATATCTCTGGATAATACGTGTCTTCCGGTGCAAAATGGAGCCATATAGAGTCCTTTCATATGACGTCACGTCCGTTCGTGATACCTACGCCCGCCGCCACAGTGGTGTACATCAGACGTAAACACAATCAGCTGTTCGCCAGCGCTGGACGTGTTCACCAGCGCTGGACGCGTTCACTGTATGTAAAGAACCGCACCCGCGGAAAAGGAAAAATACGTTAAAAAACGTGAACTCTTAGGAATTGAAGATCCTTATACTGTTATTGACAGTTTCGTATAAATAAATATGTGGACAAAATTTCTAAATAAAAATACTGTTAGTAATACTGTTTGCGTTTAGAGTTAAAGTAGCCGAATCTGATCAAATGCAGTTCTCGATACTTTGTTTCAGGTAAGGACAGTAAAATAATAAACTTCATTTTAATTATAAAAGATAACTATTAATAATTAATAAAACAAATATGCTCGACCTTCACAAATACTAATATATAGTAAAAGACAAAGTCAAAAGTAATAGGCTAATAAGAATAATAAGATCTAATAGTAGGCCTAATACCTGGCTCCGCTGGGTAGACATAGAATCTAGAATCTACTTCTTTACTTAAATTTAATTACTTTAGATCTACATTCGATTCAAAATACACCCATAATAAATCAAAAGTAGTCATAATAGGCCTAATAAAGCATTTAATTGTCTCTAAGATCTAAAATCTCGCTCTATTAGTATTATCTAATCATTTTTTTAGCAAACGAAATTTTCTGAAATTGAAATAGATTATATGACTAGACTTAGATCTAGAATCTGCTACTTAAATTAAATTGTAAAAACTTTATACAAGCATGTAGTTGATATTATTGTAGTAGAAGGCTTTAATAAATTACTAAGGCCTAACTACTTTGTTGTCTTTTTACAGCAATATGTATCTGATACTGGACTGAGTTTAATTAAATTCAAATTCATATCTAGTAATTGGTCTACTAAGTTTTTGTAGCCTAGTAGTACAATCTAGATCATACCAGCCAACAACAAATAACCACATTATTATTATTTGGTTAATGATTAGGCTAATTTTTTTTTAAATCCACTGTTTATAAAAGAAACAAATCAAGCTAGAAACATTATAAGTGAGATGGTTTAGAATAATAACAATGGACCCAGTCTACAATTGATACAATTGCAGGTCTACATAGGGCCTACAGTCTAGTAGTTTACAGTAGGCACCTAGTGTGTAGCTAGTATACTAGTGTGTAGCTGTCCAGAGTTAAGATTCTTAATGCCTTAATGCTTTCCCCTGATAAGCCGTGTGTGCTATAAATGACATAACATGACACCGAGGTGAGAAGCGTTGATGGGAGAGCAGTGGGACTTTCCCTTTTGTTCTCCCTGCTGGGCCCTGAGGGTCAAAATTATATAAGAAATACTATCTCTGTGGGGCTGGGTATCAAGGAGGTGAGACATTTTCAGGGGAGGGCAGGGCAGACTCCTCTTTGGTTTTATTGTGGGCTAGATACAGGTGGGGGCAGCCATCGTGAGGGTTGAACGTCAGTATTAATGTGTCTGATCACTTCCCTGCTGGATTATAAGGGTCTTAAATTGTATAACATGCTACCCAGATTGGTTATTCCATGGATTATATTAGCCGTTGTAGTGTGGGTTTTGTAGGAGTTAAGTGGTCTCACGTTTGCTACAGTAGATAACCTATAATATATTACTGCATTTGATCAGCTTCGTCTACTTAAACTCTAAACGCAAACGGTATTACTAACAGTATTTTTATTTAGAAATTTCGGCCACATATTTATATTATCCACGAAACTGTCAATAACTGTATAAGGATCTTCAATTCCTAAGAGTTCAAGTTTTTTAACATATTTTTCCTTTTCCGCGGGCGCGATTCTTTACATACGGTGAACACGTCCAGCGCTGGTGAACACGTCCAGCGCTGGCGAACAGCTGATTGTGTTTACGTCTGATGTACACCACTGTGGCGGCGGGCGTAGGTATCACGTGATTTAGGTCACGTGTTTGCAAGGACTCTATACATACACACATATCCAGAGGCGCCGTGAGAGAGGGGCGGGGCGTGCGGACTAAACTGGGTGACACCATAATATAGGGGGTAAAACCAATGCCCACAAAAAAAAAGCAAATATTACAGAAGAAAAATGTTTTCATGGTTGAACATGTAAAGCTAAAAAAAAAAAAAAAAAAAAAAAAAAAAAAAAAAAACAAAACAAATGATATGCCAGAATAAAAATAATGCAAAACAATATAAAAATTCCGTTTATTACTAGGAAAATATTTCGATAAAATGGCATGTGTATAAATTCGACCTTTATGTCGGAAGGGGATGCATTCAGAGAAAACAAAACAACGATATAAGAATACTTATACACATACCCATATCCATCCATCCACGTGTATATGGCATAAATGTAACGGGAGAACCGATGTGTTGTTATTGTTCAGTTGATCCGTTCATACTTGTTGGGACAAGGAGGTTTATATTGGCCTATATAGGTATATAGCCTATGTATCTTTTTCGGGAAATATGGCTACTTGAAGTATTAATCGTCAGTTTTAGCATACCCAGGGCCGGCGCTACCTTTAAGGTGAAATAGGCGGTCACCTAGGGGGCGCAAAATGTGTAATCGCCATTAGGGGTCATCCATAAATGACGTCACGCTTTTTTGAGGATTTTTACTCCCCCCGCCCCTCCGTCACACGTTGTCACAAAAAGCCAGCCCCCCCCTAAAATGATGTCACACCTCCGCCTACAACCCCCCCCCCCCCCTCAAAATTGCTGTTAAATTTTTCTAAAAATCTATCTTTCCAAAATATTGTCAGAACTCTGTCAACATCGAGTATTTTGATCGATTCCTATTACAATTTATTAAAACCGTTTTCAAAAATGTTTTTGCACCTTGATAGACTAGTGGTTTTGTAAAAATAATACATCGACTGCAGCAGTAATTGTTCTACAGTAACTAACACACACTGTTGCGTGGAAAAAACTACATAAAAACAAAGGCAAACATTTTTAAACCACTTCCTTGACTTATTGCTCTTCTTTAAAAATAGTCGAGTAGGGGTGCCGATAAAGCTAATTTAAATAGTTTTGTACTAAGCAAATTAAAAATATTTTATCTTAATTTTTTTATTAAAATAAAGCATCCTGGCGAATGAATAAAGTATAAAAAGAAATCAATTCAAATTTTAATAATACAAATAAAAAAACAAAACAACAACATACGAATAAAACGAACACGGGAAACCTTTACAAATATCAAGTTTCCTTGTTTCATATTCTTTTGACTTACTTGCCAGATAAGAAAGTATACTATTCATAATTTTCGGCGGGCGTAAATTGGATATTTTAGAACTCGATTATTTCATGCCAGAAATGAGTTTGAGCCTATCTCTGTGTTATTTGTTGTCTCATGATGGATATATTTTGCAATGAAATAGGTCAAATGGTATAATTAAAAATTTAGTGAGATATTCTACTAATACATACATACATATATATAGTATGGGGGCCCGAAAAAAAATTGAGGGGGTGGGTGCGTTGTAATAATTATTGCCTAGGGCGTTAGATAACCTGGCGCCGGCACTCACCCCTACCGCAAATAAAACTAATGAGTAGCCCAATCTTCATCAGCAAGTAGACTATTTTAGTTTTCCAAAATGTACTTTATGGAACAATATGTTACATCCCGCGATCTGGGGGGGGGGGGGGTACTGCTACCAAAAAAACACTGGGTGAAGGTGGTATAATATTTCCAAAAAGGAAAACGAATAAAAGCCAACCTTAGCTTAGTTATATAGAGTTTGTGGAAACACTTGATGTTAGACATCTCATGCTGTTTTCTTCTTTCACAAAATATTTAGTCTGTGTCTATAAAAAAAAAAAAATGGCCCTTGCAGGGTCTATGACTACTATTACTATTACTATAGTCTTTAGTTTAGGCCTTTATGTGCACAGGGATGGATGGATAACTTTTAAAGAATTTATTTGTTATATTTATTATTAAATATTATGAATAGACATTAGAGTTTCTTTCAGGCATCACTGAATAAAGCGTCAGTAATTAAAAAAAAACAACAACAATGCAAGTTTTCTGATTATTTCGTCGACCACTTGTCTCTTAGTACGACCACAGCTTAGATCTACTTTTTTTTACGCTTGTGAAAATTGGATTTGTGAAATTAATATTATCGAAAGCTAGAATCTAGATGTAGAATTCAAGATCAAATCTAGATCTAGACTATATCTTTATCTACTCTAGATTAAATCTTGATCTTATAGTCTTGTATTATTGCTATATTTGGTGAAAAATGTATGGTCAGGATGAGGGTAACCAAGCTTATTCATTTATCATAATTTTTTATTTATGACAATTTATGAATTTATGTTAAAATTGAAAATTGTTATTGTACAAAAAAGTTCAACTGTACTGTTACTGTAAGTCTGGTCATTATAACTGTAAAGTAAAATGTAAGTCAAGTCAAGAGTAGAAGTTAGTAAGAAAGTAGATCTAGAATCTAGATCTAGAGTCCAAGAAAGAAATCAGAAATAGATCTAGACTAGATCTAGATCTAATTTTTTTTTGTTTTTTAATTTTTCTGTCAGTTAAACTTAAAGTTTAAAGGCTTAAAGGTAAAACTCCATTTTATAATTTAGGTAAAATCACGATATAGCGTCGGAAATTATTGGGTAATGTTCGTTGAGTTTCGGTAACATTCGTTACTGTAAACCATAGTTTAAAAGACCGTTGAAAGAAAAATAAAGTCAAGTGCATTAAATTAATGTTTTAACTTAATTTAATGTTAAACTGACAAAAAATTAGCAACAATTAGTAAATCTAAATATTATTAATAAATTCGAGTGTGGTAATTAACGTTTTTTTTAAGAAACGCAGAAAAAACCGGGAGAAGATTTGCGACAACTAGATCTAGTTCTGTTAGTAAAGATAAAAGTAGTAAGAAGAGCTAGAATAACGTTTAGTAGCAGCAATAATTAGCACATACACTTAAAATAATTAGAAATACAAAATTATCAGAAAAACAGTGTTTAAAATGCAACTAAAATCAATCCTTGCACCTTTCTAAACATTGTGTATTAAAAATAATATGGCGGCAAATAAATGATGGTTTACAGTATTTCCGGTGGTTTCCGGAACGGCTCGACAGACTACGCCATGGTTTTACTGTTTTTTTACTGCTGTACAGTTCCGGAATAATAACCGACGCTATATCGTGATTTTACCATAATTTATTCCCAGCTTCACGTTCACCTCCAGTTGAGTGTATTTTATTAATATTATAAACATAACAGAAACACACAAAAATGGAGTTTTAGGGGTCATCCATTTATGACGTCCACACGTGGGGGTCAGAAAAAAACCCAGACTTTTGTGGTCGCATATGGACTTTTATAAGGAAAAAAGTGGGGATGATATTTAGAATTGACCCTTTGTATGCCTAATATAACACCCCCCCCCCCCCCCCCCCCCCCCCCGTTGCATCAATCGACATACAGACTTGATATTGATGTGAAGCTGAGTTTGCCCCAGCCCCTCATTCATCCATTAGACTTTAAGCGTATGTGATTGTAATTTCTGCAAGCTTGCAGTCTTAAGTTGAGACATTTGGCTCTAAATATGCATTGATCATTAAGCTCTCACCATATAGAATATAAAACTTTCCTGCCACTTAATCTCCTGAAGAAGTTTGTGATTAAGATGTACAGACATTGCGCTTGTGTGTTGGCAATATGGCAGGCAGCTCGCTCTTCAGAGTGCTCAGCGCTTCATTAAAAACACAATTAACGTTCAGAATACTCTTATTTATATTTATATTAACCCTATTACAGTTCTGAACCCAGTTTTGTCACATAAATACTGACATTCAATAATAAAAAGCTGATTATTAGGTCAAACAGTCAACATGAAAGTTCAATTTAAGTCCAAGAAAAAATATGTTTTCCTCAAAGATGGAAAACATTGCTAAATTTTTGCATGTTATGTGGAATTGAATTAAAAAGTGATTATGGCATCATACAAAGCGTGAGCCTATTGATACTCTACTAGACAAGGACTCTACTGATTCACGTTAAGCTCATTACTAAACAAAGTTCTGGCATTACATTAGCTCCTGTCTTAAAGTCTGCAATCTAATATAATTATGAGAGTTGAGCTTTTGTTATGCACCATTTTGTGAAACATAATGTTTTGCCTGCAGCAGATTTTATCTTGTTGAATGTCATTTTTGTCAAAGAGTCATTTGGCTGATTGTTTGAGCGTTATTGTCAGAGGTATTTTCATTATGTTGGGGCCAATTCAATTCAGTCATAATGTGTTAGGGACATTTTATAAGAATTCTCAAGCTAGCAGGCTTGCAAGAGTTATGATAATTCATTTTGAACTTATAACAAACCTTAATTATTGTTATTTTAATTGAACATAGCATTATAAAGGTTTTCCATCAACGAAGTTAAGCATTTTTCACTATTCATTTCCTCTTATGAGGCCTACATGTCATAAATTGCAGATCCGCCAGAGTTGAAGTCACTCCTTCCCATACCATATCATAAGTGGCATCATTTATAGACAACCTCATTTGGGTATTGGGTGTTGAAATTTTGGCAACAAGGGATAGCCAAATCTGTGTGAAAGGTGGAGATGTGGAGAGTGACCATACTAAGGACATCACTAACTAAGGGGCAAGGGATCAAATTATAGAGCATTTGGTTGCTAGCCCAATGGTCTCAAGTTCAGATCTCGGTTCAGACTTGTGACTGTAGAACATTCCTGAAGTAACAAAAAACAGATGTCAGTTAAGATTGCATCTCTAATGAAAGATAGGAAGCACTTAAACCTGCAATGCAAGTTGTAAACATTTAAACAACAAGAATAGCTTACTTTAGCTGTGTAGTAGTGTTAAAATAAACAGTACTTTAAAAAACATGATTTTTTAAAATGTATCAAAGTTGCATCTCACAAGAACTATGCTCATTGTCAGTCAATGCAAATTTTAAAAAGGTTGGAAATTTAATAAAAAGTCATTATTTGTTTCATAAAACTAGACAATCATATTTAACATCACAAATCAATACCTTTACATACGAATAGAAATTAAAGGTAAACCACTCTGAAAATATTTTCTTATGGTAGCCACTATTTTACAAGTTTTTATTTAACTTGCTTCCTTATACTTTTGTCAATTACTACAAATTAGGTCTAAAATAAAAAGGTAATTTTTTTATTTAGACTACTTCAGTACTAGGCCTATATTAGTATATTTAAGCCTAAGTATTTAAAATTGTTTTTTAAAACAAATCCAGTTGGGTGGGATTTACCTTGATACGCCTATTCCTAGTCAACTGGGAATATCCCTTCCTACTATGACACTTCCCAGTCTGTCATTATTTCAAAATCATGCAATGAACAACTGGGAATAATATATTAGATGAACAATGACATTTATCACTGCTGCATAAGGAGGTAGATTTAGAAAGCAGTACTGTTGTATTATATTTTCATAAGAAAATATATTAAGATTTAAGTTCATGTTCCTATCTTCAACATAAGTGATAAATTATTAAATGAACTCTTATTAGGCCAGTAGTAATTCTTAATTACTTTTGAAGGTCACAATGCTGTCAAATTGCCATTAATAAGTCAGAATCCGATGGACGTATAGTGTGACAGTCTTGCATTGTCCACTCAACCGATTTTATTATTAACTTTTTTTTGGTTACAGTTCTTACTGGGAGTAGCCCTAATGTGACTAATTATTCCCAGTTAACTGGTAATAGATACTTAATAATATAATTGTCATTAATGATTAAAAGATAAAGCACAAAAATTATAAATTAGGGCCCAAAATGAAGACTAGCGTGGTTAGCTGGTGGTGAATTAGCAGTTACTGTAAAGAGATTTTGCACACTAGAACATACTAAAAATTGAAAATGTTAGTTTAATATAATTTGACTTATCTAACAGATATGTATGATCAAGATGATGAGAGTGATGAGATTACCATGGATTTGTGGCAAGAAGCTTGTTGGATTGTCATCAGTTCATATTTTGATGAAAAAGGCCTGGTCAGACAACAGCTTGATTCATTTGATGAATTTATTCAAATGTCTGTGCAAAGGATTGTAGAGGATGCACCCCCAATAGACCTTCAAGCAGAAGCCCAACATACTTCTGGAACAGTCGAAACACCAGTTCGTATAATTTTAAAGAAATACTCCTAGTGAAGTAGTTTTTGTAGAGCCTTCTATAAAAGTGTCATTAGAATATTAGCTCTAATAGCTTAAAAAATGTAGAATAATAATAAAAATCGCTTTTACACATATTTTTTATAATCATTTTACACATATAAATTTTAGGCCAACAAGTAATTTTTTTCATGGTTTTAAAAATTAAATGTTTTCTTTTAATGAATCTGTTTATTTCTCTACTCTACATCTTAGCTTTTCTAATAAATTAGCTGGCACACTATTGTTTTTGTTTTTGTAATGAACATCTTGGATGTACATGCCATAAATGAATTGAGATGAACATTATAATATAACCTAGCAAGTCACTTTTTTATAGGGTTGCTACTTTAAAATAGCTTAGTTTTTTTTAACTTGGTCTTGAATATAAGTATTACTGAATTAAAGATGTATAAAAATATCAGTACCTTTCTGTGTTTGCAGCCTAGATATGTATTGAAGTTTGAACAGATTTACTTGTCTAAACCAACTCACTGGGAAAAAGATGGTGCACCTAGTCCTATGATGCCAAATGAAGCTCGATTGCGTAATTTAACGTAAGAGAATTTAATTAGTTGTTTTAATCCATTTGATTTCCAGAGCAGTTTTTTGAGTTGAAATCTAATTTTAAGCATCAAATTAAAAAAAATAATGGATCACAATGTTCTCCTCTTTATTTTTAACAAAAGATATGATTGTTCTGAATCTTTTGTCAATGTTCATATTTTAGCAAGTATGTTTTCAGTGGTTTATAATATTGTTAAGAAAATTCAGAATGAAATTTTAAAAAAATCTAATTTATGATAACATTTTTATCCTTCCACCATTTTTACCTACTTTCATATTGGCTTAAGAACATATAAATCTATTGAACAATCTTACAAAGTGACAAGTTGATTGTTTTTTATGTATATTTAAAGAATCATGTTAAATATGTAAAACAAACATTTATTAAGTTGAGAAAAAAAAACACAAGAATGTTTTTTCCTTGTGTTATTAAAATGTCACAGAAATTTGTTTCATTTAAAATAAATTATATTTTGATATACCAAACCTTCCTAAAGCTTACTGAACAATTAAAATATTGTCACACCTCTGCTAACCAGCAAGCTGGTTTAAAAATTTTGTTGCACATTTTACCCATAGGTACTCTGCCCCTTTGTATGTGGACATCACTAAAACTGTTATCAAAGAAGGTGAAGATCCAGTAGAAACAACTCATCAAAAAACATATATTGGCAAAATTCCCATCATGCTTCGATCAACATACTGTCTGCTAAGTGGTCTTGCTGATCGTGATTTAACAGAGTTAAATGAATGTCCTTTGGATCCTGGTGGTTATTTTATAATTAATGGCTCTGAAAAAGTTTTAATTGCACAGGAAAAAATGGCCACAAATACAGGTATAATCTTTTTTGTCTAGAAAATTACAAGCATTTAAAAAAAATTAACATCTTATATTTTCTGAAATGCTTTTAAAATATTTTTAGTTAAAAGCTGTCATTAATCACTCAATTTATTTTTGCTTTCAGTTTATGTATTTCAGCAGAAAGATTCTAAATATGCATTCAAAACAGAAATTCGTTCTTGTCTTGAGCATTCATCTCGTCCTACTAGTACACTTTGGGTAAACATGATGGCACGTGGAGGTCAGGTGGGTCATTAACATTATATTCCTATTTTAAAAGGATTAATTTTGCAATCTCAGATTTCCTAATAATTTAAAATACAGTGACAGATCAAATATTGTACAATATAAGGCTTATAGATCAACATATTTTATATTTATATTTATTCTATATAAATAGTTTTATGACAATTTTAATAATACCTGTTCCATTAGCATTTCTATTCAAATAAAAAAAAATCAAACTTGGAAATAAAAATCAAACTTTTTGATATTTCAGGGATCAAAAAAGAGTGCTATAGGGCAACGTATAATTTCAATTTTGCCATACATTAAACAAGAGATTCCAATCATTATTGTGTTCAGGGCATTAGGATTTGTGTCAGATAGAGATATTTTGGAACATATTATATATGACTTTGATGATCCAGAAATGATGGAAATGGTAAGAAATTTTTCGCATTTTAAAAAATCATACTCATTTTGAGGATGGATTAGTTTTCTAAAAACTTGTAAGATTTTGTATGAATAATTTATTCTTACTCTAAATATTTAACAATGTTAAAAAGAAGTACAAAACATTCATATAAAATGATGTCTCATAACAAAAATGCATTTTGGAGACTTAATGTGACTTAAAATTTTGTTATTGTAAACAACACAAATAACCTGGTTTTAAGATATAGTGAAAGCTATAGTTTCATAACATGTATTCAAAATATCTTTCTTGAAACAAGGTAAAGCCATCTTTAGATGAGGCTTTTGTAATACAAGAGCAAAATGTAGCCCTAAATTTTATCGGAGCCAGAGGTGCTAAACCTGGTGTGACAAAAGAAAAAAGAATCAAGTATGCTAGAGAAATTCTACAAAAAGAAATGCTGCCTCATGTTGGTGTGAGTGAGTTCTGTGAGACCAAAAAAGCTTACTTTCTGGGGTAATTTCCTTTAGATTATTTGTTTTTCCCACGTTTTCTTTAACTTGCTTTTGCGTCTTTCCAATCAAATCTTGCGATCAAAATTTCTGGCACTTCCCAGTTAGCTAGCGCGCTGAAATTTTCAGGGAAGCTTTGTTTCCGATGACAATAGAATATTCAATTGTTATTATTACTAAATTGATCCATGGAAACATTTTATTGATCATTTTAGACCGCTATATAATTGTACAAAAAACATGGGGAAAAAGGGACATAACCCAGTAATTGTAATTTGATGAAAACAAGGTTCGGTACTCTCCCTCTTTTTGCTTACTGAGTAGTTGTCACGCGGTGTTTGTGTACAAACAACCAGAACGTAACAACTGGTGGCCAGTATGGGGGAGACGATATGGTCGAGTGGTTGGGCACACGATTGCTAACCCACTCGACACGGGTTCAAGGCACGTGTTTTTTGCTAGTTGTCTTCGTTTACCCAAAAAAAAGTGAATGCGAAAAGATAAAATCGATTGCAAGATTTTAAAGCAAACAAACAGACAAAGACTAAAAAGTAGAAAATAATTATCATTAAAAAAGTTTTAAAAAACCCACGTTTTTTGATTGAACTAAAAAGTAGAAAATAAATGCTATACTGCACAATAATGCAAGCGATCACTCTACTATAAGCGATGAAAAATGTTTTTAATAAATTTTAAAGAATTGAAAATTTGAATAACACATTTTAAGATGAAAAAAAAAAGTTTTTTTTCATGTTTTTTTTTACATAAAGATAAAACCATAATAATTGGAAAAAAATACCTTTTAATGTGCCAAAGTTTTTTCTAATAATATTACTTTTTTTCACTCAGGTACATGGTGCATAGATTACTATTGGCTGCTCTTGGAAGACGTGAAGTAGATGACAGAGATCATTATGGCAATAAAAGATTGGATTTAGCTGGTCCTCTATTAGCTTTTCTCTTTAGAGGGTGTGTAAAATCTTTATTTTGTAAATTTATAAATGAAAAGTTTAAAGACATTTTTTATATTCGCCATTAATAAAAATATATGTATACATGACATAATTTAATTATATTTTTGTTTCAATTTAGACTTTTTCGGAATTTGATGAAAGAAGTTCGTATGTATGCTCAGAAGTTCATTGACAGAGGTAAAGAGTTCAATATGGAATTAGCTATTAAAACAAGAATCATTACTGATGGTCTCAAGTACTCTTTGGCAACTGGGAATTGGGGGGACCAAAAAAAGGCCCATCAGGCTCGAGCTGGTGTTTCTCAGGTACTTAGTTTTTCAGTTCGTCTCAAATCATTTTCAAAACAGCACTTGGCTCAGGACACTTTCAATTTCAATATTGTTAGCTTTGATGTTTTTTATTTACAAGCTTTAACTTTGATCACACAATGTCTGTCTGTGGGTGGTTAAATCTTGCAAAAAATAAATAAAGTTACAAAATGTATTGAAAAGATTTATAAAGCAAAAATTGTTTTCATCTGTTCTATTTTTATAATATAATTATAGCTAAAGACAATGATTGTTAATTTTTTTTAGGTGCCACGAAAGCTATTTTAAAGGTTTTATAATTGTTTTATTTCCATTTGTGCTCTGAACAGTATAGTCCTGCACTTAAAAAAAAAAGTTAAAATAATAGCTAATATTTGAGAAAAATGAAAAATGATTCTATAATTAACTCAGCAAAAACTCAATTTATTTCAAATCTCTTTTGTTTGGTGGCATTGTGAATCAAAGACAAGTTTTCACTTTTTTCAATATTTTTTTTTACCAGAATTGTATATGACCTTGTAATATATCAAAACTATTCTTTTCTCCTTAGGTGCTAAACAGACTCACCTTTGCATCTACTCTTTCACATTTACGTCGACTCAATTCCCCTATTGGTAGAGATGGCAAACTGGCACGCCCTAGACAGTTGCACAACACACAGTGGGGAATGATTTGTCCTGCTGAAACACCAGAAGTAAGAGCAGATATTTAATCTTTTTTTTTGCAGGGTTATAGAACTTAGGAAAAACTACTTCTGACAGTTGACTGATCAGTTAATAAATTCATTCTTTTAGCTGTATTTGTGCCAGCTTTTGTATATTTTATCTGTTGAAATATATTTTGCATTTTTTATAATACAGAATATATTGTGATAATTTAAAGTTCATGTTTTCATGTTGTATGTGTTTAGATTTTTCTGGATTTAGAATTGTTAGAATCAGCCACATCCAAGTGTTGGGGTACAAATTAAAAAAACAACTAATTGGATTGTCTGTCTCTTATGTGAATCTGCAGTAAAACTGAAAAAGGTTACATGTTTTGATAAATATATAATTACTATTTCTATTAGGGTGCAGCTGTTGGTCTTGTAAAGAACTTGGCATTGATGGCATATATTTCTGTTGGTTCACAACCTTCACCTATCCTTGAATTCTTGGAGGAATGGAGCATGGAAAATTTAGAAGAAGTTGCACCATCTGCCATTCAAGAGTATGTATTTTCAATATTTAAAATTTCCTTGCATGGCTATTATTTGTGTTATTCATTGTTGAAAAAGAAGTACAACTAAGAGATAATTTATTATTGTTTTAAAATTTCAGTGCCACAAAAATATTTGTGAATGGTTGTTGGGTCGGTATTCATAGAGATCCTGATCATCTAATGAGTACACTTCGAAAACTTAGGAGAGAAATGGACGTCATTGTTTCTGAGGTATCCATATGCAGATATTATATATTTATGTTTAAATATATATTATAAAAAAGGTTGTTAGTCAAACCATACTGAATATTTTAATATATATTCAAAACATTTTTTTAATGTGCTAGAAACTAATATAATTTAATGCTGATTTAATTTTTTCAGGTTTCAATGATCCGTGATTTTGCTGACAGAGAGATTCGCATTTACACAGATGCTGGTAGAATCTGTCGACCTTTACTTATTGTTGAGAATCAAAAGATGCTTTTGAAACAAAGTCACATCAAACAGCTTAAACAAAGAGAATTTAACAATTATAGGTTTCTGTCCCCTTTTTCATATTTTCTTCTAACCGACGTCTTTTTTAGAAGGGCAACTTTTGAACCATCAAGAACACTCTAAGTTAAAGCATAAGACAAAACTGTTGTAATTAATGTAGTATTCCTGAGTTCAAACTCCCGCGCAGATAAGGCTCAATAGCTGGGGTAAGCAACACATCTATGAGAGAAAACTCCAAAATTAAATAACTGCTGTGTAGTTTGTTCTTGGATGGACGAAGGCTATGGAAGCAATACAGAAAGAAAAGCAGGTTGAAATTAACGGCCAATACAGTGCATATCAAGTTTACACATAATACTTTAATGTGTTGGAGGAAATCCCTTCCAACATTACAATTAAGAATAAAGAAGAATGTTGTGTTATCTCAGCAGCAAATTTAATCTTCTGTAATTTACTGTATTTTTAATGTTAAATGTGTTTATAATGGAAGTGGAGAAGAGAGCCTTATCTACTGGTATTTTTAAACTATCCCATTTAGCTGGCAAGACTTGGTGGCTAGTGGTGTGGTGGAATACATAGACCCGTTAGAAGAAGAAACCGTCATGCTTGCAATGACTCCTGCTGATTTCATGCAAGATGGCAAGGATGTCTCCTACTGTTCAACATATACACATTGTGAAATCCATCCAGCTATGATTCTTGGAGTCTGTGCTTCCATCATTCCTTTCCCTGATCACAACCAGGTAAATGTGCAGTGTTTAAAAAAAAAGGATATATTAACTCCCCTGATTAGTCTGAGCCACAGTTACTTTAAAGAATTTGCATCTTAACTTGGTGTTATAATTATTTTAAGGATTGCTTGAAATATGGTTTTATAAAAGTAAATGCTATTGACTCTTAGAATGTATATAAAATGTTTTTCTTAAGCCTTTCTAAAGTATTTTAAGTTCATCACATTACATTTTTTTTATTCATTCATCATTATGAAATTGATGCTGGTTTTAAAATCAGATGAAGATTTCTTTTACAATTGAGTTTTTTCAGAAAATTGTATACGTAATGTTGGGTTACGGTCTAAAACTTAACAATATACCTACATGTTCAAATAAATGCCAATTATTTATTCAGATGTGTTAACCAAATTTTTTAACATCTTTGTAGTCACCTCGTAACACATATCAGTCTGCTATGGGTAAACAAGCCATGGGAGTGTACATTACCAACTATCACGTTAGAATGGATACATTGGCTCATGGATTATTTTATCCCCAAAAACCACTTGTGACTACACGTTCAATGGAGTATCTCCGCTTTAGAGAGCTACCTGCTGGTTGGTTTTATTTCTTCTACTTTTTGCTCTTAATTATATGATCATAAGTTGCATTATAAATGAGACATATTTTACTTCACCTTGAATTTTTATGTATTTGCTTGTACGTTATTTATGTAAGTGACAAAGTTCCTTATTAATCATGTTTAAGTTTAAAAAAGTTATGAGAAATTTCAACAAATTTCTAAAAACCAATAAAATTATTTTTCATCATTTTAGGGATTAATTCAGTTGTTGCCATTGCATCATACACTGGGTACAACCAGGAAGATTCTGTCATCCTCAATGCTTCAGCTATTGAAAGAGGTTATTTCAGGTACACATACAGTTGTGGTTTCTTTAACTCCTTAAGTGATGAAATTATTTTTTGAACAACTATTGGCAACTGTAAATGAAATGACTAAAATGTTTTGAGTATAATCAAACACTTTGTCTTGTAGGTCTTTCTTCTTCCGGTCTTATAAAGATGCAGAGTCAAAGAAAGGTCTTGACCAGGAAGAAGTGTTTGAGAAGCCTAACAGGGAAACGTGCCAAGGTAAATAAACAGAGCTAAGTTTATTAAATGTTAATAAACAGAGCTAAGTTTATTAAAGGTAAATAAACAGAGCTAAGTTTATTAATTCTCTGCTGAAGAGTTCTTGTCAGATCTACCACCAATACTTATCTTTTACAGCTCTTACAGTGTTTTCTTATTCTCTAATCCCCTTCCCTCATGTCCAGTTACATTCAAGTCCATTTTTTGACTTGGTTCCCTCATTTCCTGGTGTTTAAATCTCTGTGTGACAGGGGTACTAAATTTAAATACAAAGAAAAGCATTGACCTTTTGTTAATTGTCTCTATTTTTATAATGGTCAAATTTAGTCAATATATATAGTCAATATAGAAATATAGAAATAATTTTAATAATTTTAGGCATTACATGCTTTGGTACTATAACTGGCAGGTCACTTTCTAGTTAGGCTAGCTTAGCCAATGGTTGACAATTTTATAACATTTTCAGCATGAATGTTAATAAAAATCCTAAGTCTAATAAAAGTAGATAGCTTGTTTATGAACTGCATAGAATTATTTAAACATGTTTCTTAATTTTTAAGGAATGAGGATAGCCATTTATGACAAGCTAGATGAAGATGGCATTATAGCCCCAGGAACTCGTGTGTCAGGAGATGATGTTCTCATTGGAAAAACTCTCACATTGCCAGCAAATGATGATGAAGTAGCTACACATTTTAAAATTATAATTTAAATTAAATATGTTGCAAATTGAATACATAGCTTTGTTTTTGTAAGCTTTGTTAATTTAATTAATATTTTAGTTGTCGGCAAATTACTTATTTCAGCTTGGCCAACCTATAATGTATAATTAAGTTTCTGATTGACTTTTAATGATTGACTTTTAATGTTAATGCTCAAAAAGCTATAAATAATGAAATTTTTAAATAGATAAAATATTATTTTAGCTGGATAGTACTGCACGGAGATTTAGCAAGAGAGATGCCAGTGTTTTTATGAGACGCAGTGAAACAGGCATAGTTGATCAGGTAAGGTATTATACCAGCATCTAATTTAATTTTTTGCTGTATAATTAGAGTTTTAAATTAATTATTTATTATTGTAAGTTGTAACAGTCTGAATCTTGATCCAATACAACATATTAATATATTCAAGTCCAAATACAATTTTTTTTTTACTAAACATTTAAAAATTGGTATTCTTAGCTACTATTCAACAAAAAAGTTTTGATTTTTAAAATGAAGGATTTTCTTCTTATAGGTTATGGTTACAATAAACAATGAAGGATACAAATTCTGCAAAATTAGAGTGCGTACAGTGAAAACACCTCAAATTGGAGACAAATTTGCCAGTCGTCATGGGCAAAAAGGAACATGTGGCATAACCTATCGTCAAGAGGTAAATTTATCTACATACATTCAATATCTGGAACTAAGCAACAGGAACTCATATTTTAAATGATAAAATTAAAAAATCTCAATTATCGTTATAGTAGTATAGATTTAAGATACCCGTTTAGTAAATACAACAGCTTAACTAGAGTTCATTTTTTCCCCCATCCCCTTGACAAATGAAGGGATACTGTGAGATAGCTATTAGTTGGGCATATGATTCATGTTTCTTGACCTCTGCATATGAAGGGATGATATGCCCAGCCTCCTTTACTTTCCCCAACCTAAGTCAGGTAGTCTTTCCATCATAGCTGGATGGACTCAGACTGTCTTTCAGTCACATGTCTGAACCGAGATCAGAGATTGAGACCTTTGGACTAGCAGCCAAATGATCTACCTTTCTACCCCATTGGTGAAAGTATCAGGCCGTATCGTCCCAAAATTTTTTTTATTACAGTATATAACCAAAGGCTGATAAATTTCTTTTCTACTTTAGAGTAGAGCAGTGACTTCAGTTCAAATTTTCCTCAGTAAAGTGCGTATTTGCACAACAATAACTTAGTAAAAATCCCAATGATTTAGTGTGTTGCATCTTAATCTATGGTTGTACTTACTCTCTGTTTGATGTACAGGACATGCCCTTCACATGTGAAGGTATTACACCTGATATCATTATCAACCCCCATGCCATTCCATCTCGTATGACAATTGGTCACTTGATTGAATGCTTGCAAGGAAAAGTCGCAGCAAATAAAGGAGAGATTGGAGATGCTACACCTTTCAATGATACAGTCAATGTGCAGAAAATATCAAAGCTGCTACAGCGTTACAACTATAACCTGAGAGGAAATGAGGTAAGAATATCCATTTATTATACAGTAAATTGCAAAAAATTCCTCTCTAAATCAGTCTTAGGAAAGAAAAAGTTGAATTTCCCATATGTGAAAATAGAATAAAGCACTGTCTATTCACTGTCAATCCTGAAGGAAACTATTTCTGTTCATCATTTTGCCTTTACTTACACTTTCTTATTATGTAGCAGTAATCAATTATAAAATTATAATTCACAAATAGGTTTTATTTAATGGATTCACTGGTCGTAAACTGAATGCGCAAGTTTTTCTGGGTCCAACCTACTATCAAAGATTGAAACACATGGTGGATGACAAAATCCATTCAAGAGCAAGAGGTCCTGTTCAGATTTTAAATCGTCAGCCTATGGAGGGAAGATCCAGGTATTTTTTATATTCCTGTTTTTTTTTCCATAAAAAATTGGCTAAAAAAGTAGCAATTATTTTCTTTTGTTACAAAAATGCACACCTTTTTTCATGTTGTTTTTGTTTGATGTTAAAATAGGTAGGTTTTAATCTTAGTCTTCAGTGATTCCATTTATCTTTACATTTATGTTAGCATAATCTATGGGGAAAATAATGACAGTTGTGTGATCAACATGTTTATTTTACACAATCATATCACAAAAAAGTTGTCCAAACTGGTTAATCTCTACAATTGAATTTATTTATATTTCTGAATTAATCTATTTTTGACAGAGATAGTGGCCTTAGATTTGGTCATATTGCTCATGGTGCTGCACAATTGCACATATTTATATCTCTTAATTAATCTGTATTTGACAGAGATGGTGGTCTTAGATTTGGTGAAATGGAACGTGACTGTCAAATTGCTCATGGTGCTGCACAGTTTTTGAGAGAACGCTTGTTTGAAGCTTCAGATCCATATCGTGTTCACGTTTGCAATCTCTGTGGGCTCATTGCAATAGCCAATCTCCGCAACCAAACATTTGAATGCAGATCTTGTAAAAACAAAACTCAAGTGAGTATTGGACTTGACGATTCTAATGACTATATATTTTTTAAGTATTAATTCATTTAGAATAAAATATATACCTTAATTAAAGAGTAAAATTTTCATTACCAATTACAGACATGCCTACCATCCCACCAAAAGTGGAATAGTTCTGCTAAATTACAAGAAATATTTCCTCATCCCACCATTCCGATAGTCTAAGTTTGTTCTTCTAAATAAAAAAAAATAAGCAAATCTGTAAATTAAAAAAAATTTACTAATTGAAAAAAGAGCAGGGAAAATGCAATTATTTGTTATTTTAAGTATTTGTAATGGTAAATTGGACAGTAGATAAAATTATTAAAATAAGGAGGCAAATATTAATGCACTAACTAAATTTGTAAAAAAATATATAAATATCACAACAATAAAGCTCTTTAATTTTTTGTTCATGTGCCTATCACTAGAGAGTTAGTAACAAGGAAGTGAGGAATGTGTGAGCTTGGAAAGCTAATCAAAGAATCCTAAATAGTCTAAGATTCTTTTAGCATGATCTAGAATTAAATCAAACAATAGTGTTATAACAACTAAAGGTATTTTTTTATTATAGTGGGGAGGGAGGTTCATTTGTTTTTTAAATTTAAGCTTAAATTAAGCAGTAGGTTATATGGATCTAGATGTAGGCTAGATATTAACTATATATAACGTTATTAAAACTATACATAATACTCAATCTAGCACGGCTGTTAGGTTATTTCTTATTTTAATTATTTATTTTTGGCTTAACAAAGTAGATCTAGCATCCGAGCGCATGTTATGCTTTTTGGCTTCAAATTCCTCTTTTTAAGTATGACTGTTTCTAGTTTTGATCACAAGGGGTAGGGGTAGGCATATCTGTTATTAATTAAATATGATTTTATATGACCTATATTTTTGTAAGATTTATTTCTTGACAATGGAACTAAAAATAATTTACAGTAAATATTGATGCATATTTCTTGTTTGTTTTCCTAACATTTGTTGTTTGTCCTTAATTCACAGATCTCTCAAATTCGTATTCCCTATGCGTGTAAGCTTCTGTTTCAAGAACTTATGGCAATGAGTATTGTTCCTAGAATGATGGTTACTGCCTAACATCAGAAACAATTATCTCATTTTAAAACCATTTCAGTTTATCAGTTTAAATTCTTTTCTGAATAATCTTAAAGATTTTTTGCCTTGTTATTCTGTTTGCTTTTATTCATGCATATAATTGTTTTTAAAAAAAAAAAGATTGTTGAATTAATGTGTTGAGTAGAACAGTCTATGACATGACATGAGCATTATTATGCATTACTTTTTTATGATTTTATTGCAGTTTAAAACAAAACAATCCAGTAGTGTTAAAAAGAATTCGGATGAATGTTATGAGTGAATTACATTTGAAACATTGATACAGTTTAGTTTGAGATACATTGTTTCAAAACTGGTTACACATCTGACATATTCTTCTTTTTAAGTATACTACAAGCAAAATTAAAGAAAAATTAACTCAAAACTTTTAACCATAAAATGATGTAAACTACAAAAGAAAAAGCTGTGGTATAAACAAATAACAAAATACACATCTCAGTATTGTTAATACAGTTTAGCACAATTTGGTATCTGAAACTAAAACTAACTTTGGTCAAATGTGTAGTGCAGTGAAATCATGCTTTAATTATGTTTGTTGTTACAAATTGTTTCAAATTGAAGGCACTCTTATTAGATGATAGAGATAAAATATCACATTCTAATAATTTTATTCATTAAAATACTGATAACTTCATGATGAATGTTTTGTTTGTTTCAATTTGCATTTATTTTGTGCTTTTCATTTATATACATATACTATAGGACATTACAGTTGTTTTTTATGATAAACTATGTACTGTATGTTATTAAAAGTTTAGAAATACGGGATTGAATAAAATTCTTAGGAATAATTAGTACCTAATCAGGTTTTTAAAATTACTAAGCTTGAGCTCATACTTCGGCTAATGAAACTTGGTTAATGAGGAAATATGTAAAATAATAATAATTCTTCTAAACTCATTTGTTAAAAATATTTGTAAAGTAAACTGCAGGCAACTTGATTTGATCTGTTTAATAAAGTAAATTAATTTGCTTATGACTATTGCTTTATTTATTAAGCTTTGTGTTGAAAAGAAATAGAATCTGTAATCTCAGCAGTAATCCTTGTTTGATGCCATCATCCCAAACCTCATTGCTACAAGTCTCTATTTATTTTAGAATAGGTATGGGAATCTTCTTCTTCATTGCTCTTAACCCTTTGAGCCCGCTAGGCCGGTAAACCGGCTTCAACATTAGGCATATATGTCCGAAAAGCCGGTTTTCCGACCCGATTATCTAGCGTCATATTCTTTGCGGCCGGTATACCGTCTAATTAAATATAATTAGCAGGACTAACTAAAACTGCGCATATGTCTTTTGAGTGCGGGATTATGATTTTAAAAATTGATTTTTAGGAAAAAGTGAAAGTGAAAGTGTTTACATTTCGTAGCAATGCCGTCGAAACGAAAAGCTGAGCTACAGCCGTCGACTTCATCACATAAAGTTGGTGCAAAAGATGAAGCAAAAGACCAAAATATATACAAAAGAAGTAGAATGACTGCATCTCAGGCAATACAACTACTTATTGATTCTGATGAAGAAGATAATAAACCAGGAATATTATTAATATTCCTGGTCTATATTGTGATGATAGTGACGTTGAATTTGACTCTGAACACAGTGACATTGAAATTGACAGTGACAATGAAACTGTTCAAGTACGTTCTGATGCACGTGGTGTCAAGGACAAAGACTTGCCGAAACGAAAAAAAAAATGTTTACTGGTGCAGAACATGCGAAATTTTTGGTCCGACAGTGATAACGGTTTTGAAAGTTATCCCACAAAAGTGGACTTCTGGCGATGAACTAGTATGGCCAGGTATCAATAATAACAAAACAATTACTAATTGTAAATTGGTTTCTTCTATGTTTTAGCAAAACAATAATTATGTGCTCGTTTTATATACATTGTTCTGTTCAAACATTATTAAAAAAAAAATAAAGAATTTCAGAATCTTGCTGCATTGTTGTTTGATCCAGAGTCTGGATACCAAATTTGGCTTGATTATCTCAAACGGTTCAAAAGTTGTAGGCAAAGTTAGAAGCAGATAAGTGAAAATTTGGTTTGGCCCTGGGAGCTCAGGAAATGGGAGAAATTAGGTCAGGGAGGCCCGGGCTCAAAGGGTTAACAATATTTATATGGAAGGAGTCAGACAGCAAGACCAACTTTGTGGACAAACTAGACAGTGATTTACAGATCTGCGGACACCCCATACAGTTTTTTATAAGGGGTTTATTGGTGACCGTGCCACTAGGGCAATTTTTTCCTGGACCAGCTATTAATTCCCTAAACATATGCTGTTTCAATCATCTGTTACAGCCTGTCTAAAAATTATGTGTTGTAACATGCATCATCTTTTGCTTGTCAGATCACAATGAATTTAAATGGTTTGCTTTTTTTAATTCTTTGATTTTCTTTTGAATGGAGAGAAATTTCTGGCTGTTTTGACTTTACCTCATTTTTGGCAAGGTGATCTGCAATCTCATTTCCTTGTATCTGAGTGTGGCCCAGGATCCAGTGTAAGCACTGTCATGCTGATATATTGATTTCAGAGACAGTAGTTCAGATTTGGCATCATGAGAATGACTGTCTATTTGTTGATTCAGGTGATTTGACAGTAGGTTAGCTGCATGTTCTAAAGCTTTTTTCTGTGCTCTAAAATTGTCAGATAGGCTGCCTGTGGCAACTGACTTTTCTAAGCCTTCTCCGTTTCAATAAGAATTCCAGCATCCTCATCTGGGTTATCTGTGTATTCTCTAATCCAAGTATTACTGGGGTACTGTGCTTTAATGTGTTTGTTTGTTATTTTCTTTAATTCTCCCTGATCATAGATTTTTTTCTATGGCGTCAATTGCGTCTGATGGTTGATGAATGGTTTAAGAGAGGTTCTGTGTTTTAATTGTTTCAGGAATAATGTTTACTATTTCATATTTATTTTTTAAACTTTTGGATTTGTTGATAAAACTTGTTCTTTGAAGTTTGTTTAATAAGGTGGGCTTCTGTAGTTTCTGCTTTAGAGTATGAGTTTTCTGAATTAGGTGAGAATTAGTGATTCTCTTCTTTCTTCCATTAAGATTAGTGCTGCTGTTTCCTCCATTGCTTTTATTGGTGTGGTTGTCATAATTCTCTGCCATGTGTTCTGTACTTTGTCGATTTTGCTAACATTTGCTTTAGCTGCTCAGCCCCAAGCTGAAGCACCATATTCTAAGACTGGTCTGAAGTAGCTAGTGTAGGTTATTTCAGAATGTGATGATTGACTCCACAGTCTGTGCCTGCTAGTTTCCTGTGCCTGCTAGTTTCCTCATTAGTGCAAGTTGTTTGATTCCTTTACTTTGAGGATTTTCTGTGGGGAATGCTTTTTTGTAGAATTACTCCAAATATTTTTAAGAAGTTTGTTTCAGATTGCAAGTTAAGTTCATCTCTCTTGACCATTCTTTGATTAGAGAAAAATTCAGTTAAAATTCTGAGAAATGTGTAAGCCTATACTTGTTTGACATATATGTACTTGCTTTTCCTATCAGTGTTAATGCAATGTTTGGAAATTTCAGGATTATTAGTTCTATATAGATGACATGCAGCCAAAGTAGAAATCTATCTAAACCAGTAAATGACATGCAGTCAAAGTAGATATCTATTAAATCAAGTTCAAGCTGCAAATGGAAGTCATTCAGTGGTATTTTATGACATCTATTTTTATCTGTTTTTGAAAAAGCAATCAGAACAGATAACTTTTGTTTTTAAGGAAATGTTACTATTTTAGTTAAAAACCTTTGTCATAAAAACTTGCAATTAAATTAGTATTATATGTACTTCAATAAAATTGATAAATTATAGTTTTACTGGGTAGAATAGAATTCTAATAATAATTTTTTAAAGTTATTTGATGTCTTTTTTATGGTAATTTAAAACTATTTTGAGCAAATTTATTCACAGAAATAATTTTTTTTTTTTCACCAGTGTAGAGGTTGTAGTAAAAGATTAAAATGTTATTCTGTAAAACAGAGGATGGCATGACCTAGTGGTGGAGTACTAGACTGCTAACCCTGAAAGTCTTAAGTTCGAATCCAGGTTGCTGTCTGTAGAATGTCCATGAGTCCACCCAGCTCCGATGGGCAACTAACACATGTTAAGAACAGCTGGGCAGTGCTGACCACACTATCCCTTAATATGCCAACATCACAGAAACTCTACTTCACTTGCAACATGGACCGTCAAGTTCAAAAAGGGAACTACTATTTTTACTGTTGAACACCATAGATAAATATATTCCTAGTTAAATCCCTGGCCCAACAGGTGTTAAGTCCACCCAACTCTGATAGATATCTTACCACACTATCCCTTCATATGCCAATGTCACTTAAACAGGTGAACGCTACTTCACGTAAAGGTATTTTAACTTTACTTACTTATTAATGCCGGCGGTGGAGTTTCATGTTAAGGATTTTTACATAGTCCTGAAGTAATCATGGACATTTATATTTTTAGATGTGACTTTACTTCAGGTGAAACTGCACAGATTCAGCTTTGTATTTCAATACAGGTTGGACTTGTTAATCAAACTGAATCTTTGTTTGCTAGCAAACCATTCATGGCTTTAAAATCTTTAACAAGTTAAATTTCAATAAAAAGGTTTAGAATATTTCAGTTTAGTTTATCAGATTAATAGAGACGATAAACAATAAATTATATAGTGAAATTTCTTTATTTCATTACAGTTTCATTGATACATTAACTGCAACTAATTATCATGTCCATAGGCGTAAATCTGTTTAATTGTCCTTATTTGGCTCTGAAAAAAAAAGAACATTTTTAAGGAACAAAATAAAAAAGTATGAAAATTAGAAGCTTAAAGAATTAAAAAAGTTAATTTTATTTTAAAACAAGTTTATCTTACATTATATTTAGATATTGTATAATTAGCTAATTTGGATTAGCCACGTCATTAATACCAAAGGTTTTTAATCTTTAAAAATATAATAATTACATTTAGTTATTATATACATCTATGGTTTAGTTAACATTTTTTTTACTATTCAAGGTTTCCTATACAGTATGGTAGACTTGAGATTAACATTGCTCATGGCTACAAACAATTAGATAAAAATATGTAGTATCCAAGTATTAATAACTTACATTGGCATCTGTCACAGCTACATCCAGAGATGTAAGAGACTAGGTAAGATTTGGTTGTACCATCAGCACACTGGAAGTCTACTGATTTACTTGAAGTGCTAGCCTTGCAGCATGCACAGTTCTGTTCAGTAAAGAGTTCAAATCTTCCAGACTGGAACTTTCTGTTGACAACCATATCTGTGCTGTAGCCACATGTTCCTGAACACATCTGGAGGGAGATTAAGTACAAAAAGTTAATGATATGAATAATACTTGCACATCTTCATCTGAGTGTTAATGTATTTCTGGTACCATGCAATCAATTTGAGAATATCACATCAGTTTTCATTGACTTACTCCGATATCTAAGGGCTGAGACACACAGAGTCCAGACACACTGTCAGTGACTTGGAGAGGTTCTGTGGAGCTGACTTTGTATGTACATGGTATCATCACAGGTATACATTGAGGACAGCAATCATTTCCTTCAGTGTATTGCAGGATGTGAGTTTCCTTAAAAAGAAAATGATAATTTACATTTCTCTTTTAAAATCAAAATCTTAAATATAAGTAAATTAAAAAAATTCTTTTTTTTTGACAATAATAAAGCAGTTTTTTTTAGCTATACTTACATTATTGCAGTTTTCTTTAATTTCTCTGCATGAATCAAGTGCAGGATCCTTAACACATTCCATAATTCCACTGCTATTACAATAACAATTCTCTGTGCATTCCTTGTTGGGCCAGATGTCTGTAATTGATAATTTCATGAATTTAGTCTATATATAACTATTGACCCTTTTATTTTAGTAGTGTCTTTATTTTTTTCTGAGATATATCCATTTCATTATAATTGCAAAACATATTTTATACATGTAAACACCTACTAATTCTATAAAAGATACACATTGGATACACATTTTTATGCAACTAATAAGGAAAGTTACTTTATTACTAGAGGCTTACCATTGTTTTCATAGATTTGACATTTCATCTCTCCATTGGTGCAAGAACTGTGTTTAATTAAATACAGACACATAATTAATACATAATAATGATAATAATTTAAAAAGCAGTTAGTTAAAAGCTGCTAAAAAACATTTTAAAAAAAATGTTTACATACCATTCACGGCATTGATCTTTGACAACTTTGCCAGATTCCCATACTTCTCCTTCAAATGTACATGGACATTCTCCCAGGTTGCAGGACTGTGTCTGGATAAGTTGTGTTTCTGCTGGACAGCCATTGCCATACTTTTCTCTGGAAATGAAAGAAGTGAAAATAAAAATAAACACATGTAAAATATAATTTTCTTAAATCTTCATTTGATAGAGAATAGAAAAGAATCAAATATAAAAGGCTTGTAATGCAATTTTGAAAAGTATGTATAGTTGATTTGTTTGATAAATAGATGTGTTCCTCTAATTAAAAAAAACCTGGCTTTTATATCTTTTACATTATTCTTTGTGCTATAATCTACATTTTAGCATTTCTAAAAATCTTATACTGCATTACTGGTTTTATAAAGGCACTCTGTTTATATATATATATTTATATATATTCAGATAACCACATATATGTTTATATACGAACTGTATATGCTATGTATGTATTTGTACTGCATTTTAAACTGACCAACTAGTTTTGATGATACTACTTTACTGCATGATATGCTTACCTTGTTCTAGATCTTGTTCCTTGATCGCATGTCTTTGAGCATTCAGACCAATCAGACCATTCTGACAGTTCACAACCTTTTTAAATTTAAAAAGTTTAAGTCACCATTAAAAATATACAAAAAAATTATAACAATATTTTCCTAATATTTAGTATAATTTCCAAAATATCAAAACAAAGCGTAAAAGACTTGGAAGAAAAGTGAGTGCAACTTACAATCGGAATATTCTTGGCAGACAAGACCAGCCATTTCACATTCACTAAATTAAATTAAGGTATAACAATAATTTATTTTTTGAAATAATCTTGTTCATGCATATATTAATATATAAATGTAAAATAGTTCCATAGTTATATTAGAAACAAAAGTAATAATAAGTATCAATTTTACTCTGATATATTTATAAATATGCTGAAAAATTTCAGCATACTGAAATACTTACCAGTAGCGACATTTGGAGACATTAACTTTATATGATTGTGGAATGGGTGTAGTAGCCATAATGCCTTCATAGCACTCACATTCTTCTGCTTTAACACACTGACCAGTAGAATCACTGGGTAGAGAAAAAAATAATTAAAATACTTCTGAAGTTACACAATTAAATTGTAATTAAATAGATACCAAAATAAATTTATAAATTTTTATGCAGGATATATATTTTGGCACAAAACAGTTTAGACTGTTAAAACTGTAATCTTTTTGAAAATGGAAAATATTTCTACTTCACAATAAAATGAAGCTAAATGCAATTTATACAAAAGATGAAGATATATACAAATAAAGATATAGTTATATATAATATAAATATATAATGTATTTTTACCGTTTGTATCCATCAGCACATTTACATTTGTCTACACATGTATCATCATCCTTGAGTGAATCACATGTTGAAGCTTTCCTGAACACAGCACAAGATTCCATACATTCTTCGTATTTGCTGACACATTCTGGGACTTCATTTTCATTGCATTCAAGTGGTGTTGTTGCTGTTAGAGGAGTGATTAAAATGTTATATTACACATATCACATTAATAAAATAAAAGTTTTCAAAAGTAATTGTTGTCTATAATACTCTAAGGCAGACATAAAAATTAAATTTAAAAAAATGTATAAAAAATAAGATTCTGATTTGCAAAGCAGTTTTAGATTTTTGTGTGATTCTGTGTTTTCTTTTGTAAAATATTGTTATAAACAAGTGAGTTATTAAAAAGTTCAAAATAATAAACTTACAAATTGGAACACAGTTTCCACATTCCTGAGTTTGTGTGTTGTTGACATTGTCACACAGGTCTCCACATTCATCTCCACATTGACGACTACGGAACTGTATGCAGCTGGCAGAGCATGGTGACCATTGTGACCAAGGAGTTGGGCAATTGGCAGGTGCTAAAAAATATATAAAAAATTGTGATTCATTTTAATGTTGTGTCCTGGCTGCTATGCATCAACAACATCTGTGTGGTCCTATATATTCTTGAAAAAATTGACAACAAAATACAAGAGAACAAATAATCGGCAACTTACTTGTGCATCCTTCTGGAATACATGGTGAAGGATCCACTTGACAGTGACCAGGTACACCAGGGTTAGGATAAGTTACATCTATGACTCCATTTATACAATCTCCTTTACATTGTTTAGTTGAATTAGTTGGACATTCGCTACAATTTGAGACCTCATGGCATTCAAGTTTACCATTGTTACAGGTGCTGAAGTAAAAAAAAACAATGATTTACCACATTTCATTTTTTTTTCAATTTAAAATGAAATAGCTGAATAATTTTTGTGTGTGTTTCTGAGTAAATTTTTGTAGCACATAAGATAAGCTTTAAGTCCATTTAAGAATTATTACTCTGTATGAAAAAAAGCACTTTTTCTTTTTATATTTCAAGAGCATTAAAAAAGTAAAGTAGTTCCCTTTCAAACCTGACGGTCTATGGGGCAAGTGAAGTAGAGTTCACTTGTTTCTGTGACCTCGGCATATGAAGAGATAGTGTGGTCAACACTATGCCCAGCCGCCTTTACTCTCCCTAACGTGAGTTAGGTACCCATCAGAGTTGGGTGGGCTCAGGCACGGTCTACTGACTTGAACCCGGATTCGAACTCGAGACTTACGGGTAAGCAGTCCAGCTCTCTACCGCTAGGCCCCTCCGTCCCATTAAGAGTATTATATTAACATTTAATTCAAGAGTATTATATTAACATTAAAAACTTTCTTGATATATGGCAGCAAAAACGAATTACATTTTAAAAGTAGTGTAGTCATATAAATAATTTTCTATTATTATTTTGGTTCTAATGAACTATTTACATGTTTAACTTGATAGTAGAGATGGAATAAATTGGGATTAATACAACTACGAGATTCAGTAAAATCTTGTTTGGCTCTTACCAGACATAGCATGATCCTTTAACATTGACACCATCACCAATGAAATCTCCTGTGTAAACCACTTCACCAGTCTCACTATTTTCACCAACTTCATTATTTAATGGCATGAAGTTAAGAGCCTTAAGTATATCAGCAGCTCTCACTGAGCAGAAACCTTTAAAAGATGGGGAATTGTAAATAATAATAGTAAATAATAATACATTTAAAATCAATTCTAAAGTTATTACTGATTATAATTTAAGAAATTCAATTTAAAAAACAACATACCAGTTTCTGTCAAACAAATCTTAACTTTATCAAATCTGACACTAAAGCCATTGTTTGTTCCAGTGATAATAAATACAATAGTTGTTTCTTCTGGGACTACAGTAGTAAAGAAATACTCTGAAGCAGTTGAAAATTTATCAATGCCATCAACACTCTGTAAAAAAAAAATAATAATTAAAAACAGTAAGAAAAATTAAAATAAAATAAATAAGGTACCGATAATTTTCTGTTCAATCAATAAAATGGTAATTAAAATTTACAAAACACACATAGACTAGATTAATATATCTAAATATCCAAATTTACATCAACATCTGTCTATATATATATATATATATATATATATATATATATATATATATATATATATATATATATATATATATATATATATATATATATATATATTTACATATATGTGTGTTTGTGTGTGTGTGTTAAATACCTCAATAAATGATAAGGATCCATCTTTTTGTTTTAGAGCAACTTGATAATTCTCAAATCCTCCAGTTAATTGGGTTGCCATTAACTGACCCTCTACAAACAATTCAAATTCTACTGACACAGTGTTGATATTTGGACCAACATTGAAATCAAAATTTGATCCAGTAACATCAGATAAAGGTGACCTTTTAATTTGTCCAATAGGAAGAGTTGATAAATCAGCATCTGTCACATCAACTTCGTAGAGGCAAACTAGTGGATTGAATCAAGAAAAATATAATTAATATTATTCATAAAAATAATGAATAATAGATAGAAATAATTTTTTGTATATACCTCCAGGAGTGCTTGGTGATCCAGGTGTGCTTGGTGATCCTGGTGTGCTTGGTGATCCAGGTGTGCTTGGTGATCCAGGTGTGCTTGGTGATCCTGGTGTGCTTGGTGATCCTGGTGTGCTTGGTGATCCTGGTGTGCTTGGTGATCCAGGTGTGCTTGGTGATCCTGGTGTGCTTGGTGATCCAGGTGTGCTTGGTGATCCTGGTGTGCTTGGTGATCCTGGTGTGCTTGGTGATCCTGGTGTGCTTGGTGATCCTGGTGTGCTTGGTGATCCTGGAGTTTCTTCTTGAAAAAAGGAAAGAATTATTAAGATATGTAGACCAAATCCCTGATTTTAATGTTAATGCCCTATCACCATATTTAAAATTTGTCATTACCTTCCCTAGCATCATTTCCAAAGGATTAGATTAATTATAATGGAAATGACAATGAAGTACAAATATTTTAAATTTCTGTAGACAAATTTTAATACAATACCTGCACATTTGACTACTTCAATAGGTGTATCTTTGTCTGTGATGGCAAAAATAGGTCCATCTGTCTGTTTAGTTTCATCAACATTATCTGGGGTCTGCAAACAAATATGGAACACATGATTTTAACAAACTCTTCACAAAAAAGCACAATTCTCTTTCTCTATGATTGTATATATATATATATATATATATATATATATATATATATATATATATATATATATATATATATATATATATATATATATATTTCCATTTGCAAGCATCCTTAGTACATTTCTTAAGAATGTTTATGAATACAAAATAAATAAAATACTTGCCTTGAATACATATGCTGAAGAAGCGCCTGCAGGGATATTCACTGGGTTATTAGCAGTTACTTGGAAAACAACTAAATAGGTATTAGAATCAACTTGGAAGACTTCTGGGTTAGTTGTAGTGTCTGTTGATTTAATGTAAACATAGCAAATATTTACAGAGATGACGGTAATAATACATTTTGTATAGAAATGAAGAAAGTAATAATTTTAAATATTTTATTGGATAAAATACTTTGAGAAAAAGTGGTTCTTTATTAGTAGATGTTTCCAGACTTTCCAAAATAAATAACAAAACATAATTTGAACACATTTTAAAAATCTCAAAACATCTAGAAAGTAGAGTACATGGTTAAGGAAACCACATCAGTTAAACAGAATGTTACCTGCAAAATCTTGCACTTGTGTTGGAGGTGTAGCACCAGTTGGTGTTGAACCTATATGGGGAAAAATAAATAAGATCAACTTCATTGTACAAACCAATTGAAAAGAGAAAAAAGATCCATAAGGCCTTTTGGTCTTTACTATCAGTGTCAACAAAATCTTGATGTTTTTTTTTAGATCTGCCAACTAACCTATTAATTTACCCATAGAATCTGTAATTATTATTTCTAATCCTACTTGTGCAAGAAATGTATGCTAATAATATTGCTTACCAAAAAAAAAACAACCTTAAATAACATACTATCAATTAAATCTTTAACTTTTTAAAATGCAACTTTTTACTGATCCAAGATAGGTGTACTCTAAGGTGCTTGGCAGATCACAAAGAGGAAATCTAAACCATTTCTATTGCACATTACCCATTGACCCCACTATGACACGTAATTACAATAAAAAAAGGTGCATTCTAAAACTATCAATTTTTATTACATCCAATAGGAGGATAAAATATAATGGATTGCACACAATATATTCAAAATGCCTTACTTGTAGAGAATACAACAGCATATGTTCCAGGCTCATCAGCTTTGGGCTGTAAAAGTAATTGTATGACTGAATTTATGTAAAGGAGTTTGAACAAGCAGGGTTGTTGATTTGAAAATGATTTAAGATGAAAATGTCAAATTTATGTGTTATATAAGAGAAAAACTACCTGAGTAAATGGTTCTGAAACAAGAACAGATCCTGTTGATGATTCTTGAGCATTAACTGAAACCACAGTGGCATCACTCTTGTCATCTCTAACCACAACTAAACGATCATTGGAAGGTGCATTATCTGGATAACTTGGACTAATTGTTGGAAGATCTCTCTCTGGAACCATAACTTGAGAGCAAGGTGTACTTGGTGACTCTGGTGTGCTGGGTGATCCTGGTGTGCTTGGTGATCCAGGTGTGCTTGGTGATCCAGGTGTGCTTGGTGATCCAGGTGTGCTTGGTGATCCAGGTGTGCTTGGTGATCCAGGTGTGCTTGGTGATCCTGGTGTGCTTGGTGATCCTGGTGTGCTTGGTGATCCAGGTGTGCTTGGTGATCCAGGTGTGCTTGGTGATCCTGGTGTGCTTGGTGATCCTGGTGTGCTTGGTGATCCAGGTGTGCTTGGTGATCCTGGTGTGCTTGGTGATCCTGGTGTGCTTGGTGATCCAGGTGTGCTTGGTGATCCAGGTGTGCTTGGTGATCCAGGTGTGCTTGGTGATCCTGGTGTGCTTGGTGATCCTGGTGTGCTTGGTGATCCAGGTGTACTTGGTGATCCAGGTGTGCTTGGTGATCCAGGTGTGCTTGGTGATCCAGGTGTGCTTGGTGATCCTGGTGTGCTTGGTGATCCAGGTGTGCTTGGTGATCCAGGTGTGCTTGGTGATCCTGGTGTGCTTGGTGATCCTGGTGTGCTAGGTGATCCAGGTGTGCTTGGTGATCCAGGTGTGCTTGGTGATCCAGGTGTGCTTGGTGATCCAGGTGTGCTTGGTGATCCAGGTGTGCTTGGTGATCCTGGTGTGCTTGGTGATCCAGGTGTGCTTGGTGATCCTGGTGTGCTTGGTGATCCAGGTGTGCTTGGTGATCCTGGTGTGCTTGGTGATCCAGGTGTGCTTGGTGATCCAGGTGTGCTAGGTGATCCTGGTGTGCTTGGTGATCCTGGTGTGCTTGGTGATCCTGGTGTGCTTGGTGATCCTGGTGTGCTTGGTGATCCTGGAGTTTCTTCTTGAAAAGAAGAAAGAATTATTGAGATATGTAGACCAAATCCCTGATTTTAATGTTAATCCCCTATCACCATATTTAAAATTTGTCATTACCTTCCCTAGCATCATTTTCAAAGGATTAGATTAATTATAATGGAAATGACAATGAAGTACAAATATTTTAAATTTCTGTAGACAAATTTTAATACAATACCTGCACATTTGACTACTTCAATAGGTGTATCTTTGTCTGTGATGGCAAAAATAGGTCCATCTGTCTGTTTAGTTTCATCAACATTATCTGGGGTCTGCAAACAAATATGGAACACATGATTTTAACAAACTCTTCACAAAAAAGGCAAGCATCCTTAGTACATGCCTTAAGAATAATTATGAATACAAAATAAATAAAATACTTGCCTTGAATACATATGCTGAAGAAGCGCCTGCAGGGATATTCACTGGGTTATTAGCAGTTACTTGGAAAACAACTAAATAGGTATTAGAATCAACTTGGAAGACTTCTGGGTTAGTTGTAGTGTCTGTTGATTCAATGTAAACATAGCAAATATTTACAGAAATGAAGATAATAATACATTTTGTATAGAAATGAAGAAAGTAATAATTTTAAATATTTTATTGGATAAAATACTTTGAGAAAAAGTGGTTCTTTTATTGGTAGATGTTTCCAGAATTTCCAAAATAAATAAAAAAGCATAATTTGAACACATTTTAAAAATCTCAAAACATCTAGAAAGTAGAGTACATGGTTAAGGAAACCACATCAGTTAAACAGAATGTTACCTGCAAAATCTTGCACTTGTGTTGGAGGTGTAGCACCAGTTGGTGTTGAACCTATATGGGGAAAAAGTAAATAAGATCAACTTCATTGTACAAACCAATTGAAAAGAGAAAAAAAATCCATAAGGCCTTATGGTCTTTACTATCAGTGTCTACAAAATCTTGATGTTTTTATTAGATCTGCCAACTAACCTATTAATTTACCCATAGAATCTGTAATTATTATTTCTAATCCTACTTGTGCAAGCAATGTATGCTAATAGTATTGCTTACCAAAAAAAAACAACCTTAAATAACATACTATCAATTAAATCTTTAACTTTATAAAATGAAACTTTTTACTGATCCAAGATGGGTAGACTCTAAGGTGCTTGGCAGATCACAAAGAGGTAATCTAAACCATTTCTATTGCACATTACCCATTGACCCCACTATGACATGTAATTACAGTAAAAAAAGGTGCATTCTAAAACTAACAATTTTTATTACATACATTAGCAGGATAAAATATAATGGATTGCACACAATATATTCAAAATGCCTTACTTGTAGAGAATACAACAGCATATGTTCCAGGCTCATCAGCTTTGGGCTGTAAAAGTAATTGTATGACTGAATTTATGTAAAGGAGTTTGAACAAGCAGGGTTGTTGATTTGAAAATGATTTAAGATGAAAATGTCAAATTTATGTGTTATATAAGAGAAAAACTACCTGAGTAAATGGTTCTGAAACAAGAACAGATCCTGTTGATGATTCTTGAGCATTAACTGAAACCACAGTGGCATCACTCTTGTCATCTCTAACCACAACTAAACGATCATTGGAAGGTGCATTATCTGGATAACTTGGACTAATTGTTGGAAGATCTCTCTCTGGAACCATAACTTGAGAGCAAGGTGTACTTGGTGACTCTGGTGTGCTGGGTGATCCTGGTGTGCTTGGTGATCCAGGTGTGCTTGGTGATCCAGGTGTGCTTGGTGATCCAGGTGTGCTTGGTGATCCAGGTGTGCTTGGTGATCCAGGTGTGCTTGGTGATCCAGGTGTGCTTGGTGATCCAGGTGTGCTTGGTGATCCTGGTGTGCTTGGTGATCCTGGTGTGCTTGGTGATCCAGGTGTGCTTGGTGATCCAGGTGTGCTTGGTGATCCTGGTGTGCTTGGTGATCCTGGTGTGCTTGGTGATCCAGGTGTGCTTGGTGATCCTGGTGTGCTTGGTGATCCTGGTGTGCTTGGTGATCCAGGTGTGCTTGGTGATCCTGGTGTGCTTGGTGATCCAGGTGTGCTTGGTGATCCTGGTGTGCTTGGTGATCCTGGTGTGCTTGGTGATCCAGGTGTACTTGGTGATCCAGGTGTGCTTGGTGATCCAGGTGTGCTTGGTGATCCTGGTGTGCTTGGTGATCCAGGTGTGCTTGGTGATCCAGGTGTGCTAGGTGATCCAGGTGTGCTTGGTGATCCTGGTGTGCTTGGTGATCCTGGTGTGCTTGGTGATCCTGGTGTGCTTGGTGATCCTGGTGTGCTTGGTGATCCTGGAGTTTCTTCTTGAAAAGAAGAAAGAATTATTGAGATATGTAGACCAAATCCCTGATTTTAATGTTAATCCCCTATCACCATATTTAAAATTTGTCATTACCTTCCCTAGCATCATTTTCAAAGGATTAGATTAATTATAATGGAAATGACAATGAAGTACAAATATTTTAAATTTCTGTAGACAAATTTTAATACAATACCTGCACATTTGACTACTTCAATAGGTGTATCTTTGTCTGTGATGGCAAAAATAGGTCCATCTGTCTGTTTAGTTTCATCAACATTATCTGGGGTCTGCAAACAAATATGGAACACATGATTTTTACAAACTCTTCACAAAAAAGGCAAGCATCCTTAGTACATGCCTTAAGAATAATTATGAATACAAAATAAATAAAATACTTGCCTTGAATACATATGCTGAAGAAGCGCCTGCAGGGATATTCACTGGGTTATTAGCAGTTACTTGGAAAACAACTAAATAGGTATTAGAATCCACTTGGAAGACTTCTGGGTTAGTTGTAGTGTCTGTTGATTCAATGTAAACATAGCAAATATTTACAGAGATGAAGGTAATAATACATTTTGTATAGAAATGAAGAAAGTAATAATTTTAAATATTTTATTGGATAAAATACTTTGAGAAAAAGTGGTTCTTTATTAGTAGATGTTTCCAGACTTTCCAAAATAAATAACAAAACATAATTTGAACACATTTTAAAAATCTCAAAACATCTAGAAAGTAGAGTCCATGCTTAAGGAAACCACATCAATTAAACAGAAGGTTACCTGCAAAATCTTGCACTTGTGTTGGAGGTGTAGCACCAGTTGGTGTTGAACCTATATGGGGAAAAATAAATAAGATCAACTTCATTGTACAAACCAATTGAAAAGAGAAAAAAGATCCATAAGGCCTTATGGTCTTTACTATCAGTGTCAACAAAATCTTGATGATTTTTTTTAGATCTGTCAACTAACCTATTAATTTACCCATAGAATCTGTAATTATTATTTCTAATCCTACTTGTGCAAGAAATGTATGCTAATAATATTGCTTATCAAAAAAAAACAACCTTAAATAACATACTATCAATTAAATCTTTAACTTTTTAAAATGCAACTTTTTACTGATCCAAGATAGGTGTACTCTAATGTGCTTGGCAGATCACAAAGAGGAAATCTAAACCATTTCTATTGCACATTACCCATTGACCCCACTATGACATGTAATTACAATAAAAAAAAGGTGCATTCTAAAACTATCAATTTTTATTACATCCAATAGCAGGATAAAATATAATGGATTGCACACAATATATTCAAAATGCCTTACTTGTAGAGAATACAACAGCATATGTTCCAGGCTCATCAGCTTTGGGCTGTAAAAGTAATTGTATGACTGAATTTATGTAAAGGAGTTTGAACAAGCAGGGTTGTTGATTTGAAAATGATTTAAGATGAAAATGTCAAATTTATGTGTTATATAAGAGAAAAACTACCTGAGTAAATGGTTCTGAAACAAGAACAGATCCTGTTGATGATTCTTGAGCATTAACTGAAACCACAGTGGCATCACTCTTGTCATCTCTAACCACAACTAAACGATCATTGGAAGGTGCATTATCTGGATAACTTGGACTAATTGTTGGAAGATCTCCCTCTGGAACCATAACTTGAGAGCAAGGTGTACTTGGTGATTCTGGTGTGCTGGGTGATCCTGGTGTGCTTGGTGATCCAGGTGTGCTTGGTGATCCTGGTGTGCTTGGTGATCCTGGTGTGCTTGGTGATCCAGGTGTGCTTGGTGATCCAGGTGTGCTTGGTGATCCTGGTGTGCTTGGTGATCCAGGTGTGCTTGGTGATCCAGGTGTGCTTGGTGATCCAGGTGTGCTTGGTGATCCTGGTGTGCTTGGTGATCCTGGTGTGCTTGGTGATCCAGGTGTGCTTGGTGATCCAGGTGTGCTTGGTGATCCTGGTGTGCTTGGTGATCCTGGTGTGCTTGGTGATCCAGGTGTGCTTGGTGATCCTGGTGTGCTTGGTGATCCTGGTGTGCTTGGTGATCCAGGTGTGCTTGGTGATCCTGGTGTGCTTGGTGATCCTGGTGTGCTTGGTGATCCAGGTGTACTTGGTGATCCAGGTGTGCTTGGTGATCCAGGTGTACTTGGTGATCCAGGTGTGCTTGGTGATCCTGGTGTGCTTGGTGATCCAGGTGTGCTTGGTGATCCAGGTGTGCTTGGTGATCCTGGTGTGCTTGGTGATCCTGGTGTGCTAGGTGATCCAGGTGTGCTTGGTGATCCAGGTGTGCTTGGTGATCCAGGTGTGCTTGGTGATCCAGGTGTGCTTGGTGATCCAGGTGTGCTTGGTGATCCAGGTGTGCTTGGTGATCCTGGTGTGCTTGGTGATCCAGGTGTGCTTGGTGATCCTGGTGTGCTTGGTGATCCTGGTGTGCTTGGTGTTCCTGGTGTGCTTGGTGATCCAGGTGTGCTTGGTGATCCTTGTGTGCTCGGTGATCCTGGTGTGCTTGGTGATCCTGGTGTGCTTGGTGATCCTGGTGTGCTTGGTGATCCTGGTGTGCTTGGTGATCCAGGTGTGCTTGGTGATCCTGGAGTTTCTTCTTGAAAAGAAGAAAGAATTATTGAGATATGTAGACCAAATCCCTGATTTTAATGTTAATGCCCTATCACCATATTTAAAATTTGTCATTACCTTCCCTAGCATCATTTTCAAAGGATTAGATTAATTATAATGGAAATGACAATGAAGTACAAATATTTTAAATTTCTGTAGACAAATTTTAATACAATACCTGCACATTTGACTACTTCAATAGGTGTATCTTTGTCTGTGATGGCAAAAATAGGTCCATCTGTCTGTTTAGTTTCATCAACATTATCTGGGGTCTGCAAACAAATATGGAACACATGATTTTAACAAACTCTTCACAAAAAAGGCAAGCATCCTTAGTACATGCCTTAAGAATAATTATGAATACAAAATAAATAAAATACTTGCCTTGAATACATATGCTGAAGAAGCGCCTGCAGGGATATTCACTGGGTTATTAGCAGTTACTTGGAAAACAACTAAATAGGTATTAGAATCCACTTGGAAGACTTCTGGGTTAGTTGTAGTGTCTGTTGATTCAATGTAAACATAGCAAATATTTACAGAAATGAAGATAATAATACATTTTGTATAGAAATGAAGAAAGTAATAATTTTAAATATTTTATTGGATAAAATACTTTGAGAAAAAGTGGTTTTTTATTGGTAGATGTTTCCAGAATTTCCAAAATAAATAACAAAGCATAATTTGAACACATTTTAAAAATCTCAAAACATCTAGAAAGTAGAGTACATGGTTAAGGAAACCACATCAGTTAAACAGAATGTTACCTGCAAAATCTTGCACTTGTGTTGGAGGTGTAGCACCAGTTGGTGTTGAACCTATATGGGGAAAAAGTAAATAAGATCAACTTCATTGTACAAACCAATTGAAAAGAGAAAAAAAATCCATAAGGCCTTATGGTCTTTACTATCAGTGTCTACAAAATCTTGATGTTTTTATTAGATCTGCCAACTAACCTATTAATTTACCCATAGAATCTGTAATTATTATTTCTAATCCTACTTGTGCAAGCAATGTATGCTAATAATATTGCTTACCAAAAAAAAAACAACCTTAAATAACATACTATCAATTAAATCTTTAACTTTATAAAATGAAACTTTTTACTGATCCAAGATGGGTGGACTCTAAGGTGCTTGGCAGATCACAAAGAGGTAATCTAAACCATTTCTATTGCACATTACCCATTGACCCCACTATGACATGTAATTACAATTTAAAAAAAGGTGCATTCTAAAACTAAAATTTTTATTACATACATTAGCAGGATAAAATATAATGGATTGCACACAATATATTCAAAATGCCTTACTTGTAGAGAATACAACAGCATATGTTCCAGGCTCATCAGCTTTGGGCTGTAAAAGTAATTGTATGACTGAATTTATGTAAAGGAGTTTGAACAAGCAGGGTTGTTGATTTGAAAATGATTTAAGATGAAAATGTCAAATTTATGTGTTATATAAGAGAAAAACTACCTGAGTAAATGGTTCTGAAACAAGAACAGATCCTGTTGATGATTCTTGAGCATTAACTGAAACCACAGTGGCATCACTCTTGTCATCTCTAACCACAACTAAACGATCATTGGAAGGTGCATTATCTGGATAACTTGGACTAATTGTTGGAAGATCTCCCTCTGGAACCATAACTTGAGAGCAAGGTGTACTTGGTGATTCTGGTGTGCTGGGTGATCCTGGTGTGCTTGGTGATCCAGGTGTGCTTGGTGATCCTGGTGTGCTTGGTGATCCTGGTGTGCTTGGTGATCCAGGTGTGCTTGGTGATCCAGGTGTGCTTGGTGATCCTGGTGTGCTTGGTGATCCAGGTGTGCTTGGTGATCCAGGTGTGCTTGGTGATCCAGGTGTGCTTGGTGATCCTGGTGTGCTTGGTGATCCTGGTGTGCTTGGTGATCCAGGTGTGCTTGGTGATCCAGGTGTGCTTGGTGATCCTGGTGTGCTTGGTGATCCTGGTGTGCTTGGTGATCCAGGTGTGCTTGGTGATCCTGGTGTGCTTGGTGATCCTGGTGTGCTTGGTGATCCAGGTGTGCTTGGTGATCCTGGTGTGCTTGGTGATCCTGGTGTGCTTGGTGATCCAGGTGTACTTGGTGATCCAGGTGTGCTTGGTGATCCAGGTGTACTTGGTGATCCAGGTGTGCTTGGTGATCCTGGTGTGCTTGGTGATCCAGGTGTGCTTGGTGATCCAGGTGTGCTTGGTGATCCTGGTGTGCTTGGTGATCCTGGTGTGCTAGGTGATCCAGGTGTGCTTGGTGATCCAGGTGTGCTTGGTGATCCAGGTGTGCTTGGTGATCCAGGTGTGCTTGGTGATCCAGGTGTGCTTGGTGATCCAGGTGTGCTTGGTGATCCTGGTGTGCTTGGTGATCCAGGTGTGCTTGGTGATCCTGGTGTGCTTGGTGATCCTGGTGTGCTTGGTGTTCCTGGTGTGCTTGGTGATCCAGGTGTGCTTGGTGATCCTGGTGTGCTCGGTGATCCTGGTGTGCTTGGTGATCCTGGTGTGCTTGGTGATCCTGGTGTGCTTGGTGATCCTGGTGTGCTTGGTGATCCAGGTGTGCTTGGTGATCCTGGAGTTTCTTCTTGAAAAGAAGAAAGAATTATTGAGATATGTAGACCAAATCCCTGATTTTAATGTTAATGCCCTATCACCATATTTAAAATTTGTCATTACCTTCCCTAGCATCATTTTCAAAGGATTAGATTAATTATAATGGAAATGACAATGAAGTACAAATATTTTAAATTTCTGTAGACAAATTTTAATACAATACCTGCACATTTGACTACTTCAATAGGTGTATCTTTGTCTGTGATGGCAAAAATAGGTCCATCTGTCTGTTTAGTTTCATCAACATTATCTGGGGTCTGCAAACAAATATGGAACACATGATTTTAACAAACTCTTCACAAAAAAGGCAAGCATCCTTAGTACATGCCTTAAGAATAATTATGAATACAAAATAAATAAAATACTTGCCTTGAATACATATGCTGAAAAAGCGCCTGCAGGGATATTCACTGGGTTATTAGCAGTTACTTGGAAAACAACTAAATAGGTATTAGAATCCACTTGGAAGACTTCTGGGTTAGTTGTAGTGTCTGTTGATTCAATGTAAACATAGCAAATATTTACAGAAATGAAGATAATAATACATTTTGTATAGAAATGAAGAAAGTAATAATTTTAAATATTTTATTGGATAAAATACTTTGAGAAAAAGTGGTTTTTTATTGGTAGATGTTTCCAGAATTTCCAAAATAAATAACAAAGCATAATTTGAACACATTTTAAAAATCTCAAAACATCTAGAAAGTAGAGTACATGGTTAAGGAAACCACATCAGTTAAACAGAATGTTACCTGCAAAATCTTGCACTTGTGTTGGAGGTGTAGCACCAGTTGGTGTTGAACCTATATGGGGAAAAAGTAAATAAGATCAACTTCATTGTACAAACCAATTGAAAAGAGAAAAAAAATCCATAAGGCCTTATGGTCTTTACTATCAGTGTCTACAAAATCTTGATGTTTTTATTAGATCTGCCAACTAACCTATTAATTTACCCATAGAATCTGTAATTATTATTTCTAATCCTACTTGTGCAAGCAATGTATGCTAATAATATTGCTTACCAAAAAAAAAACAACCTTAAATAACATACTATCAATTAAATCTTTAACTTTATAAAATGAAACTTTTTACTGATCCAAGATGGGTGGACTCTAAGGTGCTTGGCAGATCACAAAGAGGTAATCTAAACCATTTCTATTGCACATTACCCATTGACCCCACTATGACATGTAATTACAATTTAAAAAAAGGTGCATTCTAAAACTAAAATTTTTATTACATACATTAGCAGGATAAAATATAATGGATTGCACACAATATATTCAAAATGCCTTACTTGTAGAGAATACAACAGCATATGTTCCAGGCTCATCAGCTTTGGGCTGTAAAAGTAATTGTATGACTGAATTTATGTAAAGGAGTTTGAACAAGCAGGGTTGTTGATTTGAAAATGATTTAAGATGAAAATGTCAAATTTATGTGTTATATAAGAGAAAAACTACCTGAGTAAATGGTTCTGAAACAAGAACAGATCCTGTTGATGATTCTTGAGCATTAACTGAAACCACAGTGGCATCACTCTTGTCATCTCTAACCACAACTAAACGATCATTGGAAGGTGCATTATCTGGATAACTTGGACTAATTGTTGGAAGATCTCCCTCTGGAACCATAACTTGAGAGCAAGGTGTACTTGGTGATTCTGGTGTGCTGGGTGATCCTGGTGTGCTTGGTGATCCAGGTGTGCTTGGTGATCCTGGTGTGCTTGGTGATCCTGGTGTGCTTGGTGATCCAGGTGTGCTTGGTGATCCAGGTGTGCTTGGTGATCCTGGTGTGCTTGGTGATCCAGGTGTGCTTGGTGATCCAGGTGTGCTTGGTGATCCAGGTGTGCTTGGTGATCCTGGTGTGCTTGGTGATCCTGGTGTGCTTGGTGATCCAGGTGTGCTTGGTGATCCAGGTGTGCTTGGTGATCCTGGTGTGCTTGGTGATCCTGGTGTGCTTGGTGATCCAGGTGTGCTTGGTGATCCTGGTGTGCTTGGTGATCCTGGTGTGCTTGGTGATCCAGGTGTGCTTGGTGATCCTGGTGTGCTTGGTGATCCTGGTGTGCTTGGTGATCCAGGTGTACTTGGTGATCCAGGTGTGCTTGGTGATCCAGGTGTACTTGGTGATCCAGGTGTGCTTGGTGATCCTGGTGTGCTTGGTGATCCAGGTGTGCTTGGTGATCCAGGTGTGCTTGGTGATCCTGGTGTGCTTGGTGATCCTGGTGTGCTAGGTGATCCAGGTGTGCTTGGTGATCCAGGTGTGCTTGGTGATCCAGGTGTGCTTGGTGATCCAGGTGTGCTTGGTGATCCAGGTGTGCTTGGTGATCCAGGTGTGCTTGGTGATCCTGGTGTGCTTGGTGATCCAGGTGTGCTTGGTGATCCTGGTGTGCTTGGTGATCCTGGTGTGCTTGGTGTTCCTGGTGTGCTTGGTGATCCAGGTGTGCTTGGTGATCCTGGTGTGCTCGGTGATCCTGGTGTGCTTGGTGATCCTGGTGTGCTTGGTGATCCTGGTGTGCTTGGTGATCCTGGTGTGCTTGGTGATCCAGGTGTGCTTGGTGATCCTGGAGTTTCTTCTTGAAAAGAAGAAAGAATTATTGAGATATGTAGACCAAATCCCTGATTTTAATGTTAATGCCCTATCACCATATTTAAAATTTGTCATTACCTTCCCTAGCATCATTTTCAAAGGATTAGATTAATTATAATGGAAATGACAATGAAGTACAAATATTTTAAATTTCTGTAGACAAATTTTAATACAATACCTGCACATTTGACTACTTCAATAGGTGTATCTTTGTCTGTGATGGCAAAAATAGGTCCATCTGTCTGTTTAGTTTCATCAACATTATCTGGGGTCTGCAAACAAATATGGAACACATGATTTTAACAAACTCTTCACAAAAAAGGCAAGCATCCTTAGTACATGCCTTAAGAATAATTATGAATACAAAATAAATAAAATACTTGCCTTGAATACATATGCTGAAGAAGCGCCTGCAGGGATATTCACTGGGTTATTAGCAGTTACTTGGAAAACAACTAAATAGGTATTAGAATCCACTTGGAAGACTTCTGGGTTAGTTGTAGTGTCTGTTGATTCAATGTAAACATAGCAAATATTTACAGAAATGAAGATAATAATACATTTTGTATAGAAATGAAGAAAGTAATAATTTTAAATATTTTATTGGATAAAATACTTTGAGAAAAAGTGGTTTTTTATTGGTAGATGTTTCCAGAATTTCCAAAATAAATAACAAAGCATAATTTGAACACATTTTAAAAATCTCAAAACATCTAGAAAGTAGAGTACATGGTTAAGGAAACCACATCAGTTAAACAGAATGTTACCTGCAAAGTCTTGCACTTGTGTTGGAGGTGTAGCACCAGTTGGTGTTGAACCTATATGGGGAAAAAGTAAATAAGATCAACTTCATTGTACAAACCAATTGAAAAGAGAAAAAAAATCCATAAGGCCTTATGGTCTTTACTATCAGTGTCTACAAAATCTTGATGTTTTTATTAGATCTGCCAACTAACCTATTAATTTACCCATAGAATCTGTAATTATTATTTCTAATCCTACTTGTGCAAGCAATGTATGCTAATAATATTGCTTACCAAAAAAAAAACAACCTTAAATAACATACTATCAATTAAATCTTTAACTTTATAAAATGAAACTTTTTACTGATCCAAGATGGGTGGACTCTAAGGTGCTTGGCAGATCACAAAGAGGTAATCTAAACCATTTCTATTGCACATTACCCATTGACCCCACTATGACATGTAATTACAATTTAAAAAAAGGTGCATTCTAAAACTAAAATTTTTATTACATACATTAGCAGGATAAAATATAATGGATTGCACACAATATATTCAAAATGCCTTACTTGTTGAGAATACAACAGCATATTTTCCAGGCTCATCAGCTTTGGGCTGTAAAAGTAATTGTATGACTGAATTTATGTAAAGGAGTTTAAACAAGCAGGGTTGTTGATTTGAAAATGATTTAAGATGAAAATGTCGAATTTATGTGTTATATAAGAGAAAAACTACCTGAGTGAATGGTTCTGAAACAAGAACAGATCCTGTTGATGATTCTTGAGCATTAACTGAAACCACAGTGGCATCACTCTTGTCATCTCTAACCACAACTAAACGATCATTGGAAGGTGCATTATCTGGATAACTTGGACTAATTGTTGAAAGATCTCTCTCTGGAACCATAACTTGAGAGCAAGGTGTACTTGGTGACTCTGGTGTGCTGGGTGATCCTGGTGTGCTTGGTGATCCAGGTGTGCTTGGTGATCCAGGTGTGCTTGGTGATCCAGGTGTGCTTGGTGATCCAGGTGTGCTTGGTGATCCAGGTGTGCTTGGTGATCCAGGTGTGCTTGGTGATCCAGGTGTGCTTGGTGATCCAGGTGTGCTTGGTGATCCAGGTGTGCTTGGTGATCCTGGTGTGCTTGGTGATCCTGGTGTGCTTGGTGATCCAGGTGTACTTGGTGATCCAGGTGTGCTTGGTGATCCTGGTGTGCTTGGTGATCCTGGTGTGCTTGGTGATCCAGGTGTGCTTGGTGATCCTGGTGTGCTTGGTGATCCTGGTGTGCTTGGTGATCCAGGTGTGCTTGGTGATCCAGGTGTGCTTGGTGATCCAGGTGTGCTTGGTGATCCTGGTGTGCTTGGTGATCCTGGTGTGCTTGGTGATCCAGGTGTACTTGGTGATCCAGGTGTGCTTGGTGATCCAGGTGTGCTTGGTGATCCAGGTGTGCTTGGTGATCCTGGTGTGCTTGGTGATCCTGGTGTGCTTGGTGATCCAGGTGTACTTGGTGATCCAGGTGTGCTTGGTGATCCAGGTGTGCTTGGTGATCCAGGTGTGCTTGGTGATCCAGGTGTGCTTGGTGATCCTGGTGTGCTTGGTGATCCAGGTGTGCTTGGTGATCCAGGTGTGCTTGGTGATTCTGGTGTGCTTGGTGATCCTGGTGTGCTAGGTGATCCAGGTGTGCTTGGTGATCCAGGTGTGCTTGGTGATCCAGGTGTGCTTGGTGATCCAGGTGTGCTTGGTGATCCAGGTGTGCTTGGTGATCCAGGTGTGCTTGGTGATCCAGGTGTGCTTGGTGATCCTGGTGTGCTTGGTGATCCAGGTGTGCTTGGTGATCCTGGTGTGCTTGGTGATCCTGGTGTGCTTGGTGATCCTGGTGTGCTTGGTGATCCTGGTGTGCTTGGTGATCCTGGTGTGCTTGGTGATCCTGGTGTGCTTGGTGATCCTGGTGTGCTTGGTGATCCTGGTGTGCTTGGTGATCCTGGAGTTTCTTCTTGAAAAGAAGAAAGAATTATTGAGATATGTAGACCAAATCCCTGATTTTAATGTTAATGCCCTATCACCATATTTAAAATTTGTCATTACCTTCCCTAGCATCATTTTCAAAGGATTAGATTAATTATAATGGAAATGACAATGAAGTACAAATATTTTAAATTTCTGTAGACAAATTTTAATACAATACCTGCACATTTGACTACTTCAATAGGTGTATCTTTGTCTGTGATGGCAAAAATAGGTCCATCTGTCTGTTTAGTTTCATCAACATTATCTGGGGTCTGCAAACAAATATGGAACACATGATTTTAACAAACTCTTCACAAAAAAAGGCAAGCATCCTTAGTACATGCCTTAAGAATAATTATGAATACAAAATAAATAAAATACTTGCCTTGAATACATATGCTGAAGAAGCGCCTGCAGGGATATTCACTGGGTTATTAGCAGTTACTTGGAAAACAACTAAATAGGTATTAGAATCCACTTGGAAGACTTCTGGGTTAGTTGTAGTGTCTGTTGATTCAATGTAAACATAGCAAATATTTACAGAGATGAAGATAATAATACATTTTGTATAGAAATGAAGAAAGTAATAATTTTAAATATTTTATTGGATAAAATACTTTGAGAAAAAGTGGTTCTTTATTGGTAGATGTTTCCAGACTTTCCAAAATAAATAACAAAGCACAATTTGAACACATTTTAAAAATCTCAAAACATCTAGAAAGTAGAGTACATGGTTAAGGAAACCACATCAGTTAAACAGAATGTTACCTGCAAAATCTTGCACTTGTGTTGGAGGTGTAGCACCAGTTGGTGTTGAACCTATATGGGGAAAAAATAAATAAGATCAACTTCATTGTACAAACCAATTGAAAAGAGAAAAAAGATCCATAAGGCCTTATGGTCTTTACTATCAGTGTCTACAAAATCTTGATGTTTTTATTAGATCTGCCAACTAACCTATTAATTTACCCATAGAATCTGTAATTATTATTTCTAATCCTACTTGAGCAAGCAATGTATGCTAATAATATTGCTTACCAAAAAAAAAACAACCTTAAATAACATACTATCAATTAAATCTTTAACTTTATAAAATGAAACTTTTTACTGATCCAAGCTAGGTGGACTCTAATGTGCTTGGCAGATCACAAAGAGGTAATCTAAACCATTTCTATTGCACATTACCCATTGACCCCACTATGACATGTAATTACAATTAAAAAAAAGGTGCATTCTAAAACTAAAAATTTTTATTACATACATTAGCAGGATAAAATATAATGGATTGCACACAATATATTCAAAATGCCTTACTTGTTGAGAATACAACAGCATATTTTCCAGGCTCATCAGCTTTGGGCTGTAAAAGTAATTGTATGACTGAATTTATGTAAAGGAGTTTGAACAAGCAGGGTTGTTGATTTGAAAATGATTTAAGATGAAAATGTCAAATTTATGTGTTATTTAAGAGAAAAACTACCTGAGTGAATGGTTCTGAAACAAGAACAGATCCTGTTGATGATTCTTGAGCATTAACTGAAACCACAGTGGCATCACTCTTGTCATCTCTAACCACAACTAAACGATCATTGGAAGGTGCATTATCTGGATAACTTGGACTAATTGTTGGAAGATCTCCCTCTGGAACCATAACTTGAGAGCAAGGTGTACTTGGTGACTCTGGTGTGCTGGGTGATCCTGGTGTGCTTGGTGATCCTGGTGTGCTGGGTGATCCTGGTGTGCTTGGTGATCCAGGTGTGCTTGGTGATCCAGGTGTGCTTGGTGATCCAGGTGTGCTTGGTGATCCTGGTGTGCTTGGTGATCCTGGTGTGCTTGGTGATCCAGGTGTGCTTGGTGATCCAGGTGTGCTTGGTGATCCTGGTGTGCTTGGTGATCCTGGTGTGCTTGGTGATCCAGGTGTACTTGGTGATCCAGGTGTGCTTGGTGATCCAGGTGTACTTGGTGATCCAGGTGTGCTTGGTGATCCTGGTGTGCTTGGTGATCCTGGAGTGCTTGGTGATCCAGGTGTGCTTGGTGATCCAGGTGTGCTTGGTGATCCAGGAGTGCTTGGTGATCCTGGTGTGCTTGGTGATCCAGGTGTGCTTGGTGATCCTGGTGTGCTTGGTGATCCTGGTGTGCTTGGTGATCCTGGTGTGCTTGGTGATCCAGGTGTGCTTGGTGATCCTGGTGTGCTTGGTGATCCAGGTGTGCTTGGTGATCCTGGTGTGCTTGGTGATCCTGGAGTTTCTTCTTGAAAAGAAGAAAGAATTATTGAGATATGTAGACCAAATCCCTGATTTTAATGTTAATGCCCTATCACCATATTTAAAATTTGTCATTCCCTTCCCTAGCATCATTTTCAAAGGATTAGATTAATTATAATGGAAATGACAATGAAGTACAAATATTTTAAATTTCTGTAGACAAATTTTAATACAATACCTGCACATTTGACTACTTCAATAGGTGTATCTTTGTCTGTGATGGCAAAAATAGGTCCATCTGTCTGTTTAGTTTCATCAACATTATCTGGGGTCTGCAAACAAATATGGAACACATGATTTTAACAAACTCTTCACAAAAAAAGGCAAGCATCCTTAGTACATGCCTTAAGAATAATTATGAATACAAAATAAATAAAATACTTGCCTTGAATACATATGCTGAAGAAGCGCCTGCAGGGATATTCACTGGGTTATTAGCAGTTACTTGGAAAACAACTAAATAGGTATTAGAATCCACTTGGAAGACTTCTGGGTTAGTTGTAGTGTCTGTTGATTCAATGTAAACATAGCAAATATTTACAGAGATGAAGATAATAATACATTTTGTATAGAAATGAAGAAAGTAATAATTTTAAATATTTTATTGGATAAAATACTTTGAGAAAAAGTGGTTCTTTATTGGTAGATGTTTCCAGACTTTCCAAAATAAGTAACAAAGCAAAATTTGAACACATTTTAAAAATCTCAAAACATCTAGAAAGTAGAGTACATGGTTAAGGAAACCACATCAGTTAAACAGAATGTTACCTGCAAAATCTTGCACTTGTGTTGGAGGTGTAGCACCAGTTGGTGTTGAACCTATATGGGGAAAAAATAAATAAGATCAACTTCATTGTACAAACCAATTGAAAAGAGAAAAAAGATCCATAAGGCCTTATGGTCTTTACTATCAGTGTCTACAAAATCTTGATGTTTTTATTAGATCTGCCAACTAACCTATTAATTTACCCATAGAATCTGTAATTATTATTTCTAATCCTACTTGAGCAAGCAATGTATGCTAATAATATTGCTTACCAAAAAAAAAACAACCTTAAATAACATACTATCAATTAAATCTTTAACTTTATAAAATGAAACTTTTTACTGATCCAAGATAGGTGGACTCTAATGTGCTTGGCAGATCACAAAGAGGTAATCTAAACCATTTCTATTGCACATTACCCATTGACCCCACTATGACATGTAATTACAATTAAAAAAAGGTGCATTCTAAAACTAAAATTTTTTATTACATACATTAGCAGGATAAAATATAATGGATTGCACACAATATATTCAAAATGCCTTACTTGTTGAGAATACAACAGCATATTTTCCAGGCTCATCAGCTTTGGGCTGTAAAAGTAATTGTATGACTGAATTTATGTAAAGGAGTTTGAACAAGCAGGGTTGTTGATTTGAAAATGATTTAAGATGAAAATGTCAAATTTATGTGTTATATAAGAGAAAAACTACCTGAGTGAATGGTTCTGAAACAAGAACAGATCCTGTTGATGATTCTTGAGCATTAACTGAAACCACAGTGGCATCACTCTTGTCATCTCTAACCACAACTAGACGATCATTGGAAGGTGCATTATCTGGATAACTTGGACTAATTGTTGGAAGATCTCTCTCTGGAACCATAACTTGAGAGCAAGGTGTACTTGGTGACTCTGGTGTGCTGGGTGATCCTGGTGTGCTTGGTGATCCAGGTGTGCTTGGTGATCCAGGTGTGCTTGGTGATCCTGGTGTGCTTGGTGATCCAGGTGTGCTTGGTGATCCAGGTGTGCTTGGTGATCCAGGTGTGCTTGGTGATCCAGGTGTGCTTGGTGATCCAGGTGTGCTTGGTGATCCAGGTGTGCTTGGTGATCCTGGTGTGCTTGGTGATCCTGGTGTGCTTGGTGATCCAGGTGTGCTTGGTGATCCAGGTGTGCTTGGTGATCCTGGTGTGCTTGGTGATCCTGGTGTGCTTGGTGATCCAGGTGTGCTTGGTGATCCTGGTGTGCTTGGTGATCCTGGTGTGCTTGGTGATCCAGGTGTGCTTGGTGATCCTGGTGTGCTTGGTGATCCAGGTGTGCTTGGTGATCCTGGTGTGCTTGGTGATCCTGGTGTACTTGGTGATCCAGGTGTACTTGGTGATCCAGGTGTGCTTGGTGATCCAGGTGTGCTTGGTGATCCAGGTGTGCTTGGTGATCCTGGTGTGCTTGGTGATCCAGGTGTGCTTGGTGATCCTGGTGTGCTTGGTGATCCTGGTGTGCTTGGTGATCCTGGTGTGCTTGGTGATCCTGGAGTTTCTTCTTGAAAAGAAGAAAGAATTATTGAGATATGTAGACCAAATCCCTGATTTTAATGTTAATGCCCTATCACCATATTTAAAATTTGTCATTCCCTTCCCTAGCATCATTTTCAAAGGATTAGATTAATTATAATGGAAATGACAATGAAGTACAAATATTTTAAATTTCTGTAGACAAATTTTAATACAATACCTGCACATTTGACTACTTCAATAGGTGTATCTTTGTCTGTGATGGCAAAAATAGGTCCATCTGTCTGTTTAGTTTCATCAACATTATCTGGGGTCTGCAAACAAATATGGAACACATGATTTTAACAAACTCTTCACAAAAAAGGCAAGCATCCTTAGTACATGCCTTAAGAATAATTATGAATACAAAATAAATAAAATACTTGCCTTGAATACATATGCTGAAGAAGCGCCTGCAGGGATATTCACTGGGTTATTAGCAGTTACTTGGAAAACAACTAAATAGGTATTAGAATCCACTTGGAAGACTTCTGGGTTAGTTGTAGTGTCTGTTGATTCAATGTAAACATAGCAAATATTTACAGAGATGAAGATAATAATACATTTTGTATAGAAATGAAGAAAGTAATAATTTTAAATATTTTATTGGAAAAAATACTTTGAGAAAAAGTGGTTCTTTATTGGTAGATGTTTCCAGACTTTCCAAAATAAATAACAAAGCATAATTTGAACACATTTTAAAAATCTCAAAACATCTAGAAAGTAGAGTACATGGTTAAGGAAACCACATCAGTTAAACAGAATGTTACCTGCAAAATCTTGCACTTGTGTTGGAGGTGTAGCACCAGTTGGTGTTGAACCTATATGGGGAAAAAATAAATAAGATCAACTTCATTGTACAAACCAATTGAAAAGAGAAAAAAGATCCATAAGGCCTTATGGTCTTTACTATCAGTGTCTACAAAATCTTGATGTTTTTATTAGATCTGCCAACTAACCTATTAATTTACCCATAGAATCTGTAATTATTATTTCTAATCCTACTTGAGCAAGCAATGTATGCTAATAATATTGCTTACCAAAAAAAAAAAAACAACCATAAATAACATACTATCAATTAAATCTTTAACTTTATAAAATGAAACTTTTTACTGATCCAAGCTAGGTGGACTCTAATGTGCTTGGCAGATCACAAAGAGGTAATCTAAACCATTTCTATTGCACATTACCCATTGACCCCACTATGACATGTAATTACAATTTAAAAAAAGGTGCATTCTAAAACTAAAAATTTTTATTACATACATTAGCAGGATAAAATATAATGGATTGCACACAATATATTCAAAATGCCTTACTTGTTGAGAATACAACAGCATATTTTCCAGGCTCATCAGCTTTGGGCTGTAAAAGTAATTGTATGACTGAATTTATGTAAAGGAGTTTGAACAAGCAGGGTTGTTGATTTGAAAATGATTTAAGATGAAAATGTCAAATTTATGTGTTATATAAGAGAAAAACTACCTGAGTGAATGGTTCTGAAACAAGAACAGATCCTGTTGATGATTCTTGAGCATTAACTGAAACCACAGTGGCATCACTCTTGTCATCTCTAACCACAACTAAACGATCATTGGAAGGTGCATTATCTGGATAACTTGGACTAATTGTTGGAAGATCTCTCTCTGGAACCATAACTTGAGAGCAAGGTGTACTTGGTGACTCTGGTGTGCTGGGTGATCCTGGTGTGCTTGGTGATCCAGGTGTGCTTGGTGATCCAGGTGTGCTTGGTGATCCAGGTGTGCTTGGTGATCCAGGAGTGCTTGGTGATCCTGGTGTGCTTGGTGATCCAGGTGTGCTTGGTGATCCAGGTGTGCTTGGTGATCCAGGTGTGCTTGGTGATCCTGGTGTGCTTGGTGATCCTGGTGTGCTTGGTGATCCAGGTGTGCTTGGTGATCCAGGTGTGCTTGGTGATCCTGGTGTGCTTGGTGATCCTGGTGTGCTTGGTGATCCAGGTGTGCTTGGTGATCCTGGTGTGCTTGGTGATCCTGGTGTGCTTGGTGATCCAGGTGTGCTTGGTGATCCAGGTGTGCTTGGTGATCCAGGTGTGCTTGGTGATCCTGGTGTGCTTGGTGATCCTGGTGTGCTTGGTGATCCAGGTGTACTTGGTGATCCAGGTGTGCTTGGTGATCCAGGTGTGCTTGGTGATCCAGGTGTGCTTGGTGATCCTGGTGTGCTTGGTGATCCAGGTGTGCTTGGTGATCCTGGTGTGCTTGGTGATCCAGGTGTGCTTGGTGATCCAGGTGTGCTTGGTGATCCTGGTGTGCTTGGTGATCCTGGTGTGCTAGGTGATCCAGGTGTGCTTGGTGATCCAGGTGTGCTTGGTGATCCAGGTGTGCTTGGTGATCCAGGTGTGCTTGGTGATCCAGGTGTGCTTGGTGATCCAGGTGTGCTTGGTGATCCTGGTGTGCTTGGTGATCCAGGTGTGCTTGGTGATCCTGGTGTGCTTGGTGATCCTGGTGTGCTTGGTGATCCAGGTGTGCTTGGTGATCCTGGAGTTTCTTCTTGAAAAGAAGAAAGAATTATTGAGATATGTAGACCAAATCCCTGATTTTAATGTTAATGCCCTATCACCATATTTAAAATTTGTCATTACCTTCCCTAGCATCATTTTCAAAGGATTAGATTAATTATAATGGAAATGACAATGAAGTACAAATATTTTAAATTTCTGTAGACAAATTTTAATACAATACCTGCACATTTGACTACTTCAATAGGTGTATCTTTGTCTGTGATGGCAAAAATAGGTCCATCTGTCTGTTTAGTTTCATCAACATTATCTGGGGTCTGCAAACAAATATGGAACACATGATTTTAACAAACTCTTCACAAAAAAGGCAAGCATCCTTAGTACATGCCTTAAGAATAATTATGAATACAAAATAAATAAAATACTTGCCTTGAATACATATGCTGAAGAAGCGCCTGCAGGGATATTCACTGGGTTATTAGCAGTTACTTGGAAAACAACTAAATAGGTATTAGAATCCACTTGGAAGACTTCTGGGTTAGTTGTAGTGTCTGTTGATTCAATGTAAAAATAGCAAATATTTACAGAGATGAAGATAATAATACATTTTGTATAGAAATGAAGAAAGTAATAATTTTAAATATTTTATTGGATAAAATACTTTGAGAAAAAGTGGTTCTTTATTGGTAGATGTTTCCAGACTTCCCAAAATAAATAACAAAGCAAAATTTGAACACATTTTAAAAATCTCAAAACATCTAGAAAGTAGAGTACATGGTTAAGGAAACCACATCAGTTAAACAGAATGTTACCTGCAAAATCTTGCACTTGTGTTGGAGGTGTAGCACCAGTTGGTGTTGAACCTATATGGGGAAAAAATAAATAAGATCAACTTCATTGTACAAACCAATTGAAAAGAGAAAAAAGATCCATAAGGCCTTATGGTCTTTACTATCAGTGTCTACAAAATCTTGATGTTTTTATTAGATCTGCCAACTAACCTATTAATTTACCCATAGAATCTGTAATTATTATTTCTAATCCTACTTGAGCAAGCAATGTATGCTAATAATATTGCTTACCAAAAAAAAAACAACCTTAAATAACATACTATCAATTAAATCTTTAACTTTATAAAATGAAACTTTTTACTGATCCAAGCTAGGTGGACTCTAATGTGCTTGGCAGATCACAAAGAGGTAATCTAAACCATTTCTATTGCACATTACCCATTGACCCCACTATGACATGTAATTACAATTAAAAAAAAGGTGCATTCTAAAACTAAAAATTTTTATTACATACATTAGCAGGATAAAATATAATGGATTGCACACAATATATTCAAAATGCCTTACTTGTTGAGAATACAACAGCATATTTTCCAGGCTCATCAGCTTTGGGCTGTAAAAGTAATTGTATGACTGAATTTATGTAAAGGAGTTTGAACAAGCAGGGTTGTTGATTTGAAAATGATTTAAGATGAAAATGTCAAATTTATGTGTTATATAAGAGAAAAACTACCTGAGTGAATGGTTCTGAAACAAGAACAGATCCTGTTGATGATTCTTGAGCATTAACTGAAACCACAGTGGCATCACTCTTGTCATCTCTAACCACAACTAAACGATCATTGGAAGGTGCATTATCTGGATAACTTGGACTAATTGTTGGAAGATCTCCCTCTGGAACCATAACTTGAGAGCAAGGTGTACTTGGTGACTCTGGTGTGCTTGGTGATCCTGGTGTGCTTGGTGATCCTGGTGTGCTTGGTGATCCAGGTGTGCTTGGAGATCCAGGTGTGCTTGGTGATCCTGGTGTGCTTGGTGATCCAGGTGTGCTTGGTGATCCTGGTGTGCTTGGTGATCCAGGTGTGCTTGGTGATCCAGGTGTGCTTGGTGATCCAGGTGTGCTTGGTGATCCTGGTGTGCTTGGTGATCCTGGTGTGCTTGGTGATCCAGGTGTGCTTGGTGATCCAGGTGTGCTTGGTGATCCTGGTGTGCTTGGTGATCCTGGTGTGCTTGGTGATCCAGGTGTGCTTGGTGATCCTGGTGTGCTTGGTGATCCTGGTGTGCTTGGTGATCCAGGTGTGCTTGGTGATCCAGGTGTGCTTGGTGATCCAGGTGTGCTTGGTGATCCTGGTGTGCTTGGTGATCCTGGTGTGCTTGGTGATCCAGGTGTACTTGGTGATCCAGGAGTGCTTGGTGATCCAGGTGTACTTGGTGATCCAGGTGTGCTTGGTGATCCTGGTGTGCTTGGTGATCCTGGTGTGCTTGGTGATCCAGGTGTGCTTGGTGATCCAGGTGTGCTTGGTGATCCAGGTGTGCTTGGTGATCCTGGTGTGCTTGGTGATCCAGGTGTGCTTGGTGATCCAGGTGTGCTTGGTGATCCTGGTGTGCTTGGTGATCCTGGTGTGCTTGGTGATCCAGGTGTGCTTGGTGATCCTGGTGTGCTTGGTGATCCTGGTGTGCTTGGTGATCCTGGTGTGCTTGGTGATCCTGGTGTGCTTGGTGATCCTGGAGTTTCTTCTTGAAAAGAAGAAAGAATTATTGAGATATGTAGACCAAATCCCTGATTTTAATGTTAATGCCCTATCACCATATTTAAAATTTGTCATTACCTTTCCTAGCATCATTTTCAAAGGATTAGATTAATTATAATGGAAATGACAATGAAGTACAAATATTTTAAATTTCTGTAGACAAATTTTAATACAATACCTGCACATTTGACTACTTCAATAGGTGTATCTTTGTCTGTGATGGCAAAAATAGGTCCATCTGTCTGTTTAGTTTCATCAACATTATCTGGGGTCTGCAAACAAATATGGAACACATGATTTTAACAAACTCTTCACAAAAAAAGGCAAGCATCCTTAGTACATGCCTTAAGAATAATTATGAATACAAAATAAATAAAATACTTGCCTTGAATACATATGCTGAAGAAGCGCCTGCAGGGATATTCACTGGGTTATTAGCAGTTACTTGGAAAACAACTAAATAGGTATTAGAATCCACTTGGAAGACTTCTGGGTTAGTTGTAGTGTCTGTTGATTCAATGTAAACATAGTAAATATTTACAGAAATGAAGATAATAATACATTTTGTATAGAAATGAAGAAAGTAATAATTTTAAATATTTTATTGGATAAAATACTTTGAGAAAAAGTGGTTCTTTATTGGTAGATGTTTCCAGAATTTCCAAAATAAATAACAAAACATAATTTGAACACATTTTAAAAATCTCAAAACATCTAGAAAGTAGAGTACACGGTTAAGGAAACCACATCAGTTAAACAGAATGTTACCTGCAAAATCTTGCACTTGTGTTGGAGGTGTAGCACCAGTTGGTGTTGAACCTATATGGAGAAAAAATAAATAAGATCAACTTCATTGTACAAACCAATTGAAAAGAGAAAAAAGATCCATAAGGCCTTATGGTCTTTACTATCAGTGTCAACAAAATCTTGATGTTTTTTTTTAGATCTGCCAACTAACCTATTAATTTACCCATAGAATCTGTAATTATTATTTCTAATCCTACTTGTGCAAGCAATGTATGCTAATAATATTGCTTACCAAAAAAAAAAAAAACAACCTTAAATAACATACTATCAATTAAATCTTTAACTTTATAAAATGAAACTTTTTACTGATCCAAGATAGGTGGACTCTAAGGTGCTTGGCAGATCACAAAGAGGTAATCTAAACCATTTCTATTGCACATTACCCATTGACCCCACTATGACATGTAATTACAATAAAAAAAAAGGTGCATTCTAAAACTAAAATTTTTCATTACATACATTAGCAGGATAAAATATAATGGATTGCACACAATATATTCAAAATGCCTTACTTGTTGAGAATACAACAGCATATTTTCCAGGCTCATCAGCTTTGGGCTGTAAAAGTAATTGTATGACTGAATTTATGTAAAGGAGTTTGAACAAGCAGGGTTGTTGATTTGAAAATGATTTAAGATGAAAATGTCAAATTTATGTGTTATATAAGAGAAAAACTACCTGAGTGAATGGTTCTGAAACAAGAACAGATCCTGTTGATGATTCTTGAGCATTAACTGAAACCACAGTGGCATCACTCTTGTCATCTCTAACCACAACTAAACGATCATTGGAAGGTGCATTATCTGGATAACTTGGACTAATTGTTGGAAGATCTCCCTCTGGAACCATAACTTGAGAGCAAGGTGTACTTGGTGACTCTGGTGTGCTGGGTGATCCTGGTGTGCTTGGTGATCCTGGTGTGCTTGGTGATCCTGGTGTGCTTGGTGATCCTGGTGTGCTTGGTGATCCTGGTGTGCTTGGTGATCCTGGTGTGCTTGGTGATCCTGGTGTGCTTGGTGATCCAGGTGTGCTTGGTGATCCAGGTGTGCTTGGTGATCCAGGTGTGCTTGGTGATCCAGGTGTGCTTGGTGATCCAGGTGTGCTTGGTGATCCAGGTGTGCTTGGTGATCCTGGTGTGCTTGGTGATCCAGGTGTGCTTGGTGATCCAGGTGTGCTTGGTGATCCAGGTGTGCTTGGTGATCCAGGTGTGCTTGGTGATCCAGGTGTGCTTGGTGATCCAGGTGTGCTTGGTGATCCAGGTGTGCTTGGTGATCCTGGTGTGCTTGGTGATCCAGGTGTACTTGGTGATCCAGGTGTGCTTGGTGATCCAGGTGTACTTGGTGATCCAGGTGTGCTTGGTGATCCTGGTGTGCTTGGTGATCCTGGTGTGCTTGGTGATCCAGGTGTGCTTGGTGATCCAGGTGTGCTTGGTGATCCAGGTGTGCTTGGTGATCCTGGTGTGCTAGGTGATCCAGGTGTGCTTGGTGATCCAGGAGTGCTTGGTGATCCAGGTGTGCTTGGTGATCCAGGTGTGCTTGGTGATCCAGGTGTGCTTGGTGATCCAGGTGTGCTTGGTGATCCTGGTGTGCTTGGTGATCCAGGTGTGCTTGGTGATCCTGGTGTGCTTGGTGATCCTGGTGTGCTTGGTGATCCTGGTGTGCTTGGTGATCCAGGTGTGCTTGGTGATCCTGGTGTGCTTGGTGATCCTGGTGTGCTTGGTGATCCTGGTGTGCTTGGTGATCCTGGTGTGCTTGGTGATCCTGGAGTTTCTTCTTGAAAAGAAGAAAGAATTATTGAGATATGTAGACCAAATCCCTGATTTTAATGTTAATGCCCTATCACCATATTTAAAATTTGTCATTACCTTCCCTAGCATCATTTTCAAAGGATTAGATTAATTATAATGGAAATGACAATGAAGTACAAATATTTTAAATTTCTGTAGACAAATTTTAATACAATACCTGCACATTTGACTACTTCAATAGGTGTATCTTTGTCTGTGATGGCAAAAATAGGTCCATCTGTCTGTTTAGTTTCATCAACATTATCTGGGGTCTGCAAACAAATATGGAACACATGATTTTAACAAACTCTTCACAAAAAAAGGCAAGCATCCTTAGTACATGCCTTAAGAATAATTATGAATACAAAATAAATAAAATACTTGCCTTGAATACATATGCTGAAGAAGCGCCTGCAGGGATATTCACTGGGTTATTAGCAGTTACTTGGAAAACAACTAAATAGGTATTAGAATCCACTTGGAAGACTTCTGGGTTAGTTGTAGTGTCTGTTGATTCAATGTAAACATAGCAAATATTTACAGAAATGAAGATAATAATACATTTTGTATAGAAATGAAGAAAGTAATAATTTTAAATATTTTATTGGATAAAATACTTTGAGAAAAAGTGGTTCTTTATTGTTAGATGTTTCCAGAATTTCCAAAATAAATAACAAAGCATAATTTGAACACATTTTAAAAATCTCAAAACATCTAGAAAGTAGAGTACATGGTTAAGGAAACCACATCAGTTAAACAGAATGTTACCTGCAAAATCTAGCACTTGTGTTGGAGGTGTAGCACCAGTTGGTGTTGAACCTATATGGGGAAAAAATAAATAAGATCAACTTCATTGTACAAACCAATTGAAAAGAGAAAAAAGATCCATAAGGCCTTATGGTCTTTACTATCAGTGTCAACAAAATCTTGATGTTTTTTTTAGATCTGCCAACTAACCTATTAATTTACCCATAGAATCTGTAATTATTATTTCTAATCCTACTTGTGCAAGCAATGTATGCTAATAATATTGTTTACCAAAAAAAAAACAACCTTAAATAACATACTATCAATTAAATCTTTAACTTTTTAAAATGCAACTTTTTACTGATCCAAGATAGGTGGACTCTAAGGTGCTTGGCAGATCACAAAGAGGAAATCTAAACCATTTCTATTGCACATTACCCATTGACCCCACTATGACATGTAATTACAATAAAAAAAGTTGCATTCTAAAACTAACAATTTTTATTACATACATTAGCAGGATAAAATATAATGGATTGCACACAATATATTCAAAATGCCTTACTTGTAGAGAATACAACAGCATATTTTCCAGGCTCATCAGCTTTGGGCTGTAAAAGTAATTGTATGACTGAATTTATGTAAAGGAGGTTTAAAAAGCAGGGTTGTTGATTTGAAAATGATTTAAGATGAAAATGTCAAATTTATGTGTTATATAAGAGAAAAACTACCTGAGTGAATGGTTCTGAAACAAGAACAGATCCTGTTGATGATTCTTGAGCATTAACTGAAACCACAGTGGCATCACTCTTGTCATCTCTAACCACAACTAAACGATCATTGGAAGGTGCATTATCTGGATAACTTGGACTAATTGTTGGAAGATCTCTCTCTGGAACCATAACTTGAGAGCAAGGTGTACTTGGTGACTCTGGTGTGCTGGGTGATCCAGGTGTGCTTGGTGATCCTGGTGTGCTTGGTGATCCTGGTGTGCTTGGTGATCCAGGTGTGCTTGGTGATCCAGGTGTGCTTGGTGATCCTGGTGTGCTTGGTGATCCTGGTGTGCTTGGTGATCCAGGTGTGCTTGGTGATCCAGGTGTGCTTGGTGATCCAGGTGTGCTTGGTGATCCAGGTGTGCTTGGTGATCCAGGTGTGCTTGGTGATCCTGGTGTGCTTGGTGATCCTGGTGTGCTTGGTGATCCTGGTGTGCTTGGTGATCCAGGTGTGCTTGGTGATCCTGGTGTGCTTGGTGATCCAGGTGTGCTTGGTGATCCAGGTGTGCTTGGTGATCCTGGTGTGCTTGGTGATCCTGGTGTGCTTGGTGATCCTGGTGTGCTTGGTGATCCAGGTGTGCTTGGTGATCCTGGTGTGCTTGGTGATCCTGGTGTGCTTGGTGATCCAGGTGTGCTTGGTGATCCTGGTGTGCTTGGTGATCCTGGTGTGCTTGGTGATCCAGGTGTGCTTGGTGATCCTGGTGTGCTTGGTGATCCTGGTGTGCTTGGTGATCCTGGTGTTCCTTAAATTTGAAAAAACTGAATTAGTTAATTGTAATTTTAAAAATTTGATAACACAATTTAATTGATGCATTTTTTATATCTTTATGCATTTTTTGTTCTGTTTTCATTGATTTACACTTGAGAGTAATTTGATCAATTCAATTAAAAAAAAAATTAAAATTCCAATAAATGTTATTACACTTTTGCAGAAATTGTTTGTTTGTTATTAAATTTTAAGAATTATTCAGGGAATGGATGATAGCTTCTAAAAATGTGATTTGATATTCAAGTGTGGTGTAAAGCAATGTTGTGTGTTAAAAAATTGTGATATAGCCTATTTAGTGCATTTATTGGTGACTAAAGTGATGTCTTTTTTTGTTAAAACTATTTTTAGGTGATGTATGTGTTCACTTTTGGTGGGAGATCAGTACAGCGTGATGCCATTTTGATGACATTTGAAATATGGCTTTGGGTGATGGTAATTCTGTGATGTCATTAATAGATGAACAGGACAACAACTATTGCATAATGTATGTTAATAATTTAAAAAAAATTGTAGTAGATGTGCTGTATTAAAATCTAAATAATAGGTATGTAATAGTGGTTTAGGTTTCAATCTAGATAATGGAGTACTAATAAAGGTTGACATGGATCTGTACCAATTGAAACTTGATCTTGGGATGTAAAAATACTGTTTAAAATTTAGCCTTTTTGGTAGTATCATGCTAAATTCTGTACAAACAACAGTCAAAAGTTCTAAATATAATGTTGCCTATATTATCATTTATCTGTTAAATATGTTAGATCACTGCTTTGTAGAAAAGTAAATGTAGAAAAATATCAGCATAGTGATCATAGCATTTTTCCCTAAAACTGTTAATTATGTAGCATAATACACAATTATTCTTACATTGACCTTAAATGGTGGATATAAGTTTTACAGTTTTTGTCTTAGTGGTAGGTTGGGGTTCTTTCCAAGGAGTTTTACAACCAATTTTATGACTTTTTTCCATTTAAGATGTATCTTCTTATACAATATATGGAATTTGTTACAAACCAGCACAATATTCAACTGAAAGTGAAACATCCGATGATGCTAAAACATATACAGGACCAGGTGTGACTTGACTGATGTCTTTGTTGGTAGGCAGCTGTATAGGCTGTAAAAAGGTAAATGTAATTTTATCTATATATCAATATTCAATACCAATAATCAATATCAATTTCTTTAATTGAATATGTTTCAAATGTTTGAATATTAAATAAAATATATAAGAATTACTTTTAAAGGTAAAAGGCATGTTCTCTATTATTATTGTGTCTATGTATATAAAATGAAATAGACATGAAATTCTTACTGTCACATCAAACAGGTATTGGAAGTCAGCATTAAGGCTATCAAAATCATACACTTTATTATTTTCTGCTTTATAAACAACCAAGCTATATTTAGATTCAGCATTATAATCCTTTTCATATATATAGTTTGGATTCAGTCCTCCTGTGGAAGACATTTTTTAATGAAGTTTAGAAATTAACCAAAAGAATGAATACTGGAGGAATATAAATAAGGAGAAATTACATAACTATAATCTAAATAAATGATAAAAAATTCTATATCTAAGCTGCTTTTAGCATAACAGTTTAAAATGAGTTATGTGTAAGTGGATAATTTATAAAAATCTAAATGTTTATAAAAATTTTTCTTAATTTTCCAACACACGGTTCATATTAGATCAATTTAAAAGAAAAAAGCTTGTCTATCAACTTTAATTGGACCATCTAAAGTTGCGTTGATCTAATAAAATATGAAAGTATTATTGTCATTTCAATAGATGAATAATTAATTAATAACTTTCATTCCTACATAGGGCTTATGTAAAAATGCATTATTTTTTCAAATTTTACAAGAAGAAAATAAATCATTCAAATGTCCTAAACAAACACATTTTAGAAAAAAAAATGTCTAATGATCATAAGAAATGGTGCTTTTTTTTTAGAAAAAAGATGGCAAAATAATTGCAAGAATGTGTCTTACCAAAAACATTTTCACTTTGAATATCTTTATCTGAAAAATGACAATATGAATTATTTGAAGAAAAGTAGGTTAATGGTGCATAATGTAAAAACTTTAAAAAATTTATATTCTTTCCCATAGATATTTTTCATATATATATATATATATATATATATATATATATATATATATATATATATATATATATATATATATATATATATATATATATATATATATATATATATATATATATATATATATATATATATATATATATATATATATATATATACAAAGTATAAAATTCTTAAATGAAATATTTTAAAAATCTGTTGTATCAAATCAATATTACCAAGAGTGAAGAGAGCAGCTTTTTGTTTACCATCACCAGTTACAGTCTGAAAAAAAAAAGTTTTTATAACAATAAAATAAAGATTGTTGTAACATTTTATAAGCATTTTATCTACCAGAGTGATCTTTAAAAATATAACTGGTGGTTTACTTTTATATTAATATACATTGGCTTTATTAAATGATATAGCCTACTGGAACTAGTATACAATAGGATCTGTTGGATAAGTTGAGTTATAGTGAATAAATATTGAAAGTACATAGTATTTCATTTTAAAATGTATTAAAATTCATTACCGCAATGGTTATTTCTTGGACTGGAGTAAGAATAAATGCCTCAACATTTTCATTAGGTTCAGTAAAGATTCTACCAACATACTGATTAGTATCAGACAGTTTGATTAGGTTTGGTGTTTGTATTCCTTCAGGATATTCATAAACAGGCTCATAATTGGCATTAGAAGGCATGTTAACCATCTCCAGATCACATTTTGTTGAAGCTAAAATATATTCAAAGAATTTATTAAAAATGAAATTCAAAGATAAAACAGTTTGAAACTAATACAAAAAAGAGATTCAAAGAAGTATACATAACAAGATAAACTAGAGTAAATGAGAAGCATTTTTTTTTACTTGGTGTTGTTCCTGTAGGGCCACTAACATAAGGTGTTACAGTGGTGCTGGAAAATAATGGAGTTGATGTTGTCTCTGGTGTGCTAGGTGATCCTGGTGTGCTTGGTGATCCTGGTGTGCTTGGTGATCCAGGTGTGCTTGGAGATCCAGGTGTGCTTGGTGATCCAGGTGTGCTTGGTGATCCTGGTGTGCTTGGTGATCCAGGTGTGCTTGGTGATCCAGGTGTGCTTGGTGATCCAGGTGTTTCTTCTTGAAAAGAAACAAGTTTGTTGAGGTAGAAAATCAAAAAATCATTGATTTAATGTTTAATGTTTTATTACCTTATTTATAATTTCTCCACACCTTCCTTACCACAGTTTCCAAAAATATAGAATTTCTTTTATGCAATTACTGTAAAGCACAAACATATATTATTTCTGCAGATAATTTTTAAACAATACCTTCACATTTGACTACTTCAATAGTTATATCTTTGTCTGTTATGGCATAAATAGGTCCTTCTGTCTGTTTAGTTTCATCTACTAGTTCTGGTTTCTGCAAAAACAAAATATGAAACCCATGATTTTAACAAACTTTTCACAAAAAGTACCAACTTTTTACCTGTAAGGTTGTAAACATACATACATACATATGCATATATATATATATATATATATATATATATATATATATATATATATATATATATATATATATATATATTCAATTTTAAGGTTCTTTAGTACATGCCTCAACAGCTTTCATGAAAACAAAATAAATAAACTACTTGCCTTGAATACATATGCTGAAGTGCCTGAAGGAACATCTACTGGGTTATCAGTTACTGGGAAAACAACTACATAGGTAGTAGAATCCACTTTGTAGACTTCTGAACCAGGTGTATTGTCTGTTGATTGAAGGTAAACATAGAAAATATTTACAGAGATGAAGATACTAATAATCATGTATAGAAATGAAGAAAATAATAACTTAAATGATATTTTATTGGAAAAAATAATTTGAGAATAAGTGGTTCTCTATTGGTAGATATTTCAAGATTTTCCAAATAAACATACCAAAGCCCAATTCGAACACATTTTAAAAATCTCAAAACATCTAGAAGTTAAAGTACAGAGTTAAGGAAACCACATCAGTAAAACTGAATGTTACCTGCAAAAGTTTGCACTTCTTGTGGAGGTGCAGCACCAGTTGGTGTTGAACCTATGTGGTGAAAAAAGAAATAAGGTCAACTTCATTGTATAAACCAATTGAAAAGAGAACCATAAGGTCATGTTGTCTTTACTATCAGTGTCAAAATAATATTGATGTTTTCTTTTAGATCTGCCAACTCACCTATAGATTTACCCATAGAATCTGTAATAATTAATCTAATGCTACTGGTGCAAGCAATGTGTGATATTGACATTGCTTTGCAAAGAAATATTAAATAACATACTATCAATGACAGATTTGACTTTTCTAAAAATATAAATTTCTACTGATCCAAGATTTTATTGAGTCAAAGATGCTTCGCAGACCACAAGAAGGAATTAAAGTCTAAAGCATTTCTACAGATCTCTACCCATTGACCACATTATGACATATAATTACAATTAAAATACGTGCATTTTAAAACACAAAGTTTTTATTAAATAAATTTGCAAGAAAAAAATAAAAATAAATGCAGATAATATATTAGAGAGGCCTTACTTGTGGGGAATTCAACAGCATATTTTCCAGGCTCATCAATTACAGGCTGCAAAATAAATGGTGTGATAAAATTGTTTGTATGTAGAGGTGTTTTAAAAAACACTAGATGGAGGTAAATTAAAAATTAATTAAGACAAAAACTTCAACTTGTGTTATATCAGAGAATAGCTACCTTATCAATTGGTTCTGAAACAAGAACAGATCCTGCTGTTGGTTCTTTAACATCAACTGAAACCACAGTGGAATCACTATTGTCATCTCTAACCACAACTAAGCGGTCATTGGGAGATGCATCACTTGGATAACTTGGACTAATGGTTGGGAGATTGCTCTGTGGAACCATTACTTGAGAGCAAGGTGTACTTGGTGATTCTGGTGTGCTTGGTGATCCTGGTGTGCTTGGTGATCCTGGTGTGCTTGGTGATCCAGGTGTGCTTGGTGATCCAGGTGTGCTTGGTGATCCTGGTGTGCTTGGTGATCCTGGTGTGCTTGGTGATCCTGGTGTGCTTGGTGATCCTGGTGTGCTTGGTGATCCAGGTGTGCTTGGTGATCCAGGTGTGCTTGGTGATCCTGGTGTGCTTGGTGATCCTGGTGTGCTTGGTGATCCAGGTGTGCTTGGTGATCCTGGTGTGCTTGGTGATCCAGGTGTGCTTGGTGATCCAGGTGTGCTTGGTGATCCTGGTGTGCTTGGTGATCCAGGTGTGCTTGGTGATCCTGGTGTGCTTGGTGATCCTGGTGTGCTTGGTGATCCTGGTGTGCTTGGTGATCCAGGTGTGCTTGGAGATCCAGGTGTGCTTGGTGATCCTGGTGTGCTTGGTGATCCTGGTGTGCTTGGTGATCCAGGTGTGCTTGGTGATCCTGGTGTGCTTGGTGATCCAGGTGTGCTTGGTGATCCAGGTGTGCTTGGTGATCCAGGTGTTACTTCTTGAAAAGAAACAAGTTTGTTGAGGTAGAAAATAAAAAAATCATTGATTTAATGTTTAATGTTTTATTACCTTATTTATAATTTCTCCACACCTTCCTTACCACAGTTTCCAAAAATATAGAATTTCTTTTATGAAATTACTGTATAGCACAACCATATATTATTTCTGCAGATAATTTTAAAACAATACCTTCACATTTGACTACTTCAATAGTTGTATCTTTGTCTGTTATGGCATAAATAGGTCCATCTGTCTGTTTAGTTTCATCTACTAGTTCTGGTTTCTGCAAAAACAAAGTATGAAACCCATGATTTTAACAAACTTTTCACAAAAAGTACCAACTTTTTACCTGTAAGGTTGTAAACATACATACATACATATGCATATATATATATATATATATATATATATATATATATATATATATATATATATATATATATATATATATATATATATATATATATATATATATTCAATTTTAAGGTTCTTTAGTACATGCCTCAACAGCTTTCATGAAAACAAAATAAATAAACTACTTGCCTTGAATACATATGCTGAAGTGCCTGAAGGAACATCTACTGGGTTATCAGTTACTGGGAAAACAACTACATAGGTAGTAGAATCCACTTTGTAGACTTCTGAACCAGGTGTATTGTCTGTTGATTGAAGGTAAACATAGAAAATATTTACAGAGATGAAGATACTAATAATCATGTATAGAAATGAAGAAAATAATAACTTAAATGATATTTTATTGGAAAAAATAATTTGAGAATAAGTGGTTCTCTATTGGTAGATATTTCAAGATTTTCCAAATAAACATACCAAAGCCCAATTCGAACACATTTTAAAAATCTCAAAACATCTAGAAGTTAAAGTACAGAGTTAAGGAAACCACATCAGTAAAACTGAATGTTACCTGCAAAAGTTTGCACTTCTTGTGGAGGTGCAGCACCAGTTGGTGTTGAACCTATGTGGTGAAAAAAGAAATAAGGTCAACTTCATTGTATAAACCAATTGAAAAGAGAACCATAAGGTCATGTTGTCTTTACTATCAGTGTCAAAATAATATTGATGTTTTCTTTTAGATCTGCCAACTCACCTATAGATTTACCCATAGAATCTGTAATAATTAATCTAATGCTACTGGTGCAAGCAATGTGTGATATTGACATTGCTTTGCAAAGAAATATTAAATAACATACTATCAATGACAGATTTGACTTTTCTAAAAATATAAATTTCTACTGATCCAAGATTTTATTGAGTCAAAGATGCTTCGCAGACCACAAGAAGGAATTAAAGTCTAAAGCATTTCTACAGATCTCTACCCATTGACCACATTATGACATATAATTACAATTAAAATACGTGCATTTTAAAACACAAAGTTTTTATTAAATAAATTTGCAAGAAAAAAATAAAAATAAATGCAGATAATATATTAGAGAGGCCTTACTTGTGGGGAATTCAACAGCATATTTTCCAGGCTCATCAATTACAGGCTGCAAAATAAATGGTGTGATAAAATTGTTTGTATGTAGAGGTGTTTTAAAAAACACTAGATGGAGGTAAATTAAAAATTAATTAAGACAAAAACTTCAACTTGTGTTATATCAGAGAATAGCTACCTTATCAATTGGTTCTGAAACAAGAACAGATCCTGCTGTTGGTTCTTTAACATCAACTGAAACCACAGTGGAATCACTATTGTCATCTCTAACCACAACTAAGCGGTCATTGGGAGATGCATCACTTGGATAACTTGGACTAATGGTTGGGAGATTGCTCTGTGGAACCATTACTTGAGAGCAAGGTGTACTTGGTGATTCTGGTGTGCTTGGTGATCCTGGTGTGCTTGGTGATCCTGGTGTGCTTGGTGATCCAGGTGTGCTTGGTGATCCAGGTGTGCTTGGTGATCCTGGTGTGCTTGGTGATCCTGGTGTGCTTGGTGATCCTGGTGTGCTTGGTGATCCTGGTGTGCTTGGTGATCCAGGTGTGCTTGGTGATCCAGGTGTGCTTGGTGATCCTGGTGTGCTTGGTGATCCTGGTGTGCTTGGTGATCCAGGTGTGCTTGGTGATCCTGGTGTGCTTGGTGATCCAGGTGTGCTTGGTGATCCAGGTGTGCTTGGTGATCCTGGTGTGCTTGGTGATCCAGGTGTGCTTGGTGATCCTGGTGTGCTTGGTGATCCTGGTGTGCTTGGTGATCCTGGTGTGCTTGGTGATCCAGGTGTGCTTGGAGATCCAGGTGTGCTTGGTGATCCTGGTGTGCTTGGTGATCCTGGTGTGCTTGGTGATCCAGGTGTGCTTGGTGATCCTGGTGTGCTTGGTGATCCAGGTGTGCTTGGTGATCCAGGTGTGCTTGGTGATCCAGGTGTTACTTCTTGAAAAGAAACAAGTTTGTTGAGGTAGAAAATAAAAAAATCATTGATTTAATGTTTAATGTTTTATTACCTTATTTATAATTTCTCCACACCTTCCTTACCACAGTTTCCAAAAATATAGAATTTCTTTTATGAAATTACTGTATAGCACAACCATATATTATTTCTGCAGATAATTTTAAAACAATACCTTCACATTTGACTACTTCAATAGTTGTATCTTTGTCTGTTATGGCATAAATAGGTCCATCTGTCTGTTTAGTTTCATCTACTAGTTCTGGTTTCTGCAAAAACAAAGTATGAAACCCATGATTTTAACAAACTTTTCACAAAAAGTACCAACTTTTTACCTGTAAGGTTGTAAACATACATACATACATATGCATATATATATATATATATGTATATATATATATATATATATATATATATATATATATATATATATATATATATATATATATATATATATATATATATATATATATATATATATATATATATATATATATATATATATATATATATATATATATATATATATATATTCAATTTTAAGGTTCTTTAGTACATGCCTCAACAGCTTTCATGAAAACAAAATAAATAAACTACTTGCCTTGAATACATATGCTGAAGTGCCTGAAGGAACATCTACTGGGTTATCAGTTACTGGGAAAACAACTACATAGGTAGTAGAATCCACTTTGTAGACTTCTGAACCAGGTGTATTGTCTGTTGATTGAAGGTAAACATAGAAAATATTTACAGAGATGAAGATACTAATAATCATGTATAGAAATGAAGAAAATAATAACTTAAATGATATTTTATTGGAAAAAATAATTTGAGAATAAGTGGTTCTCTATTGGTAGATATTTCAAGATTTTCCAAATAAACATACCAAAGCCCAATTCGAACACATTTTAAAAATCTCAAAACATCTAGAAGTTAAAGTACAGAGTTAAGGAAACCACATCAGTAAAACTGAATGTTACCTGCAAAAGTTTGCACTTCTTGTGGAGGTGCAGCACCAGTTGGTGTTGAACCTATGTGGTGAAAAAAGAAATAAGGTCAACTTCATTGTATAAACCAATTGAAAAGAGAACCATAAGGTCATGTTGTCTTTACTATCAGTGTCAAAATAATATTGATGTTTTCTTTTAGATCTGCCAACTCACCTATAGATTTACCCATAGAATCTGTAATAATTAATCTAATGCTACTGGTGCAAGCAATGTGTGATATTGACATTGCTTTGCAAAGAAATATTAAATAACATACTATCAATGACAGATTTGACTTTTCTAAAAATATAAATTTCTACTGATCCAAGATTTTATTGAGTCAAAGATGCTTCGCAGACCACAAGAAGGAATTAAAGTCTAAAGCATTTCTACAGATCTCTACCCATTGACCACATTATGACATATAATTACAATTAAAATACGTGCATTTTAAAACACAAAGTTTTTATTAAATAAATTTGCAAGAAAAAAATAAAATAAATGCAGATAATATATTAGAGAGGCCTTACTTGTGGGGAATTCAACAGCATATTTTCCAGGCTCATCAATTACAGGCTGCAAAATAAATGGTGTGATAAAATTGTTTGTATGTAGAGGTGTTTTAAAAAACACTAGATGGAGGTAAATTAAAAATTAATTAAGACAAAAACTTCAACTTGTGTTATATCAGAGAATAGCTACCTTATCAATTGGTTCTGAAACAAGAACAGATCCTGCTGTTGGTTCTTTAACATCAACTGAAACCACAGTGGAATCACTATTGTCATCTCTAACCACAACTAAGCGGTCATTGGGAGATGCATCACTTGGATAACTTGGACTAATGGTTGGGAGATTGCTCTGTGGAACCATTACTTGAGCGCAAGGTGTACTTGGTGATTCTGGTGTGCTTGGTGATCCTGGTGTGCTTGGTGATCCTGGTGTGCTTGGTGATCCAGGTGTGCTTGGTGATCCAGGTGTGCTTGGTGATCCTGGTGTGCTTGGTGATCCTGGTGTGCTTGGTGATCCTGGTGTGCTTGGTGATCCTGGTGTGCTTGGTGATCCAGGTGTGCTTGGTGATCCAGGTGTGCTTGGTGATCCTGGTGTGCTTGGTGATCCTGGTGTGCTTGGTGATCCAGGTGTGCTTGGTGATCCTGGTGTGCTTGGTGATCCAGGTGTGCTTGGTGATCCAGGTGTGCTTGGTGATCCTGGTGTGCTTGGTGATCCAGGTGTGCTTGGTGATCCAGGTGTGCTTGGTGATCCTGGTGTGCTTGGTGATCCTGGTGTGCTTGGTGATCCAGGTGTGCTTGGTGATCCTGGTGTGCTTGGTGATCCAGGTGTGCTTGGTGATCCAGGTGTGCTTGGTGATCCTGGTGTGCTTGGTGATCCAGGTGTGCTTGGTGATCCTGGTGTGCTTGGTGATCCTGGTGTGCTTGGTGATCCTGGTGTGCTTGGTGATCCAGGTGTGCTTGGAGATCCAGGTGTGCTTGGTGATCCTGGTGTGCTTGGTGATCCTGGTGTGCTTGGTGATCCAGGTGTGCTTGGTGATCCTGGTGTGCTTGGTGATCCAGGTGTGCTTGGTGATCCAGGTGTGCTTGGTGATCCAGGTGTTACTTCTTGAAAAGAAACAAGTTTGTTGAGGTAGAAAATAAAAAAATCATTGATTTAATGTTTAATGTTTTATTACCTTATTTATAATTTCTCCACACCTTCCTTACCACAGTTTCCAAAAATATAGAATTTCTTTTATGAAATTACTGTATAGCACAAACATATATTATTTCTGCAGATAATTTTAAAACAATACCTTCACATTTGACTACTTCAATAGTTGTATCTTTGTCTGTTATGGCATAAATAGGTCCATCTGTCTGTTTAGTTTCATCTACTAGTTCTGGTTTCTGCAAAAACAAAGTATGAAACCCATGATTTTAACAAACTTTTCACAAAAAGTACCAACTTTTTACCTGTAAGGTTGTAAACATACATACATACATATGCATATATATATATATATATATATATATATATATATATATATATATATATATATATATATATATATATATATATATATATATATATATTCAATTTTAAGGTTCTTTAGTACATGCCTCAACAGCTTTCATGAAAACAAAATAAATAAACTACTTGCCTTGAATACATATGCTGAAGTGCCTGAAGGAACATCTACTGGGTTATCAGTTACTGGGAAAACAACTACATAGGTAGTAGAATCCACTTTGTAGACTTCTGAACCAGGTGTATTGTCTGTTGATTGAAGGTAAACATAGAAAATATTTACAGAGATGAAGATACTAATAATCATGTATAGAAATGAAGAAAATAATAACTTAAATGATATTTTATTGGAAAAAATAATTTGAGAATAAGTGGTTCTCTATTGGTAGATATTTCAAGATTTTCCAAATAAACATACCAAAGCCCAATTCGAACACATTTTAAAAATCTCAAAACATCTAGAAGTTAAAGTACAGAGTTAAGGAAACCACATCAGTAAAACTGAATGTTACCTGCAAAAGTTTGCACTTCTTGTGGAGGTGCAGCACCAGTTGGTGTTGAACCTATGTGGTGAAAAAAGAAATAAGGTCAACTTCATTGTATAAACCAATTGAAAAGAGAACCATAAGGTCATGTTGTCTTTACTATCAGTGTCAAAATAATATTGATGTTTTCTTTTAGATCTGCCAACTCACCTATAGATTTACCCATAGAATCTGTAATAATTAATCTAATGCTACTGGTGCAAGCAATGTGTGATATTGACATTGCTTTGCAAAGAAATATTAAATAACATACTATCAATGACAGATTTGACTTTTCTAAAAATATAAATTTCTACTGATCCAAGATTTTATTGAGTCAAAGATGCTTCGCAGACCACAAGAAGGAATTAAAGTCTAAAGCATTTCTACAGATCTCTACCCATTGACCACATTATGACATATAATTACAATTAAAATACGTGCATTTTAAAACACAAAGTTTTTATTAAATAAATTTGCAAGAAAAAAATAAAAATAAATGCAGATAATATATTAGAGAGGCCTTACTTGTGGGGAATTCAACAGCATATTTTCCAGGCTCATCAATTACAGGCTGCAAAATAAATGGTGTGATAAAATTGTTTGTATGTAGAGGTGTTTTAAAAAACACTAGATGGAGGTAAATTAAAAATTAATTAAGACAAAAACTTCAACTTGTGTTATATCAGAGAATAGCTACCTTATCAATTGGTTCTGAAACAAGAACAGATCCTGCTGTTGGTTCTTTAACATCAACTGAAACCACAGTGGAATCACTATTGTCATCTCTAACCACAACTAAGCGGTCATTGGGAGATGCATCACTTGGATAACTTGGACTAATGGTTGGGAGATTGCTCTGTGGAACCATTACTTGAGCGCAAGGTGTACTTGGTGATTCTGGTGTGCTTGGTGATCCTGGTGTGCTTGGTGATCCTGGTGTGCTTGGTGATCCAGGTGTGCTTGGTGATCCAGGTGTGCTTGGTGATCCTGGTGTGCTTGGTGATCCTGGTGTGCTTGGTGATCCTGGTGTGCTTGGTGATCCAGGTGTGCTTGGTGATCCAGGTGTGCTTGGTGATCCTGGTGTGCTTGGTGATCCTGGTGTGCTTGGTGATCCAGGTGTGCTTGGTGATCCTGGTGTGCTTGGTGATCCAGGTGTGCTTGGTGATCCAGGTGTGCTTGGTGATCCTGGTGTGCTTGGTGATCCAGGTGTGCTTGGTGATCCTGGTGTGCTTGGTGATCCTGGTGTGCTTGGTGATCCTGGTGTGCTTGGTGATCCAGGTGTGCTTGGAGATCCAGGTGTGCTTGGTGATCCTGGTGTGCTTGGTGATCCTGGTGTGCTTGGTGATCCAGGTGTGCTTGGTGATCCTGGTGTGCTTGGTGATCCAGGTGTGCTTGGTGATCCAGGTGTGCTTGGTGATCCAGGTGTGCTTGGTGATCCAGGTGTGCTTGGTGATCCTGGTGTGCTTGGTGATCCAGGTGTGCTTGGTGATCCTGGTGTGCTTGGTGATCCTGGTGTGCTTGGTGATCCTGGTGTGCTTGGTGATCGGTGTGCTTGGAGATCCAGGTGTGCTTGGTGATCCTGGTGTGCTTGGTGATCCTGGTGTGCTTGGTGATCCAGGTGTGCTTGGTGATCCTGGTGTGCTTGGTGATCCAGGTGTGCTTGGTGATCCAGGTGTGCTTGGTGATCCAGGTGTTACTTCTTGAAAAGAAACAAGTTTGTTGAGGTAGAAAATAAAAAAATCATTGATTTAATGTTTAATGTTTTATTACCTTATTTATAATTTCTCCACACCTTCCTTACCACAGTTTCCAAAAATATAGAATTTCTTTTATGAAATTACTGTATAGCACAAACATATATTATTTCTGCAGATAATTTTAAAACAATACCTTCACATTTGACTACTTCAATAGTTGTATCTTTGTCTGTTATGGCATAAATAGGTCCATCTGTCTGTTTAGTTTCATCTACTAGTTCTGGTTTCTGCAAAAACAAAGTATGAAACCCATGATTTTAACAAACTTTTCACAAAAAGTACCAACTTTTTACCTGTAAGGTTGTAAACATACATACATACATATGCATATATATATATATATATATATATATATATATATATATATATATATATATATATATATATATATATATATATATATATATATATATATTCAATTTTAAGGTTCTTTAGTACATGCCTCAACAGCTTTCATGAAAACAAAATAAATAAACTACTTGCCTATACATATGCTGAAGTGCCTGAAGGAACATCTACTGGGTTATCAGTTACTGGGAAAACAACTACATAGGTAGTAGAATCCACTTTGTAGACTTCTGAACCAGGTGTATTGTCTGTTGATTGAAGGTAAACATAGAAAATATTTACAGAGATGAAGATACTAATAATCATGTATAGAAATGAAGAAAATAATAACTTAAATGATATTTTATTGGAAAAAATAATTTGAGAATAAGTGGTTCTCTATTGGTAGATATTTCAAGATTTTCCAAATAAACATACCAAAGCCCAATTCGAACACATTTTAAAAATCTCAAAACATCTAGAAGTTAAAGTACAGAGTTAAGGAAACCACCACATCAGTAAAACTGAATGTTACCTGCAAAAGTTTGCACTTCTTGTGGAGGTGCAGCACCAGTTGGTGTTGAACCTATGTGGTGAAAAAAGAAATAAGGTCAACTTCATTGTATAAACCAATTGAAAAGAGAACCATAAGGTCATGTTGTCTTTACTATCAGTGTCAAAATAATATTGATGTTTTCTTTTAGATCTGCCAACTCACCTATAGATTTACCCATAGAATCTGTAATAATTAATCTAATGCTACTGGTGCAAGCAATGTGTGATATTGACACTGCTTTGCAAAGAAATATTAAATAACATACTATCAATGACAGATTTGACTTTTCTAAAAATATAAATTTCTACTGATCCAAGATTTTATTGAGTCAAAGATGCTTCGCAGACCACAAGAAGGAATTAAAGTCTAAAGCATTTCTACAGATCTCTACCCATTGACCACATTATGACATATAATTACAATTAAAATACGTGCATTTTAAAACACAAAGTTTTTATTAAATAAATTTGCAAGAAAAAAATAAAAATAAATGCAGATAATATATTAGAGAGGCCTTACTTGTGGGGAATTCAACAGCATATTTTCCAGGCTCATCTTACAGGCTGCAAAATAAATGGTGTGATAAAATTGTTTGTATGTAGAGGTGTTTTAAAAAACACTAGATGGAGGTAAATTAAAAATTAATTAAGACAAAAACTTCAACTTGTGTTATATCAGAGAATAGCTACCTTATCAATTGGTTCTGAAACAAGAACAGATCCTGCTGTTGGTTCTTTAACATCAACTGAAACCACAGTGGAATCACTATTGTCATCTCTAACCACAACTAAGCGGTCATTGGGAGATGCATCACTTGGATAACTTGGACTAATGGTTGGGAGATTGCTCTGTGGAACCATTACTTGAGCGCAAGGTGTACTTGGTGATTCTGGTGTGCTTGGTGATCCTGGTGTGCTTGGTGATCCTGGTGTGCTTGGTGATCCAGGTGTGCTTGGTGATCCAGGTGTGCTTGGTGATCCTGGTGTGCTTGGTGATCCTGGTGTGCTTGGTGATCCTGGTGTGCTTGGTGATCCAGGTGTGCTTGGTGATCCAGGTGTGCTTGGTGATCCTGGTGTGCTTGGTGATCCTGGTGTGCTTGGTGATCCAGGTGTGCTTGGTGATCCTGGTGTGCTTGGTGATCCAGGTGTGCTTGGTGATCCAGGTGTGCTTGGTGATCCTGGTGTGCTTGGTGATCCAGGTGTGCTTGGTGATCCTGGTGTGCTTGGTGATCCTGGTGTGCTTGGTGATCCTGGTGTGCTTGGTGATCCAGGTGTGCTTGGAGATCCAGGTGTGCTTGGTGATCCTGGTGTGCTTGGTGATCCTGGTGTGCTTGGTGATCCAGGTGTGCTTGGTGATCCTGGTGTGCTTGGTGATCCAGGTGTGCTTGGTGATCCAGGTGTGCTTGGTGATCCAGGTGTGCTTGGTGATCCAGGTGTGCTTGGTGATCCTGGTGTGCTTGGTGATCCAGGTGTGCTTGGTGATCCTGGTGTGCTTGGTGATCCTGGTGTGCTTGGTGATCCTGGTGTGCTTGGTGATCCAGGTGTGCTTGGAGATCCAGGTGTGCTTGGTGATCCTGGTGTGCTTGGTGATCCTGGTGTGCTTGGTGATCCAGGTGTGCTTGGTGATCCTGGTGTGCTTGGTGATCCAGGTGTGCTTGGTGATCCAGGTGTGCTTGGTGATCCAGGTGTTACTTCTTGAAAAGAAACAAGTTTGTTGAGGTAGAAAATAAAAAAATCATTGATTTAATGTTTAATGTTTTATTACCTTATTTATAATTTCTCCACACCTTCCTTACCACAGTTTCCAAAAATATAGAATTTCTTTTATGAAATTACTGTATAGCACAAACATATATTATTTCTGCAGATAATTTTAAAACAATACCTTCACATTTGACTACTTCAATAGTTGTATCTTTGTCTGTTATGGCATAAATAGGTCCATCTGTCTGTTTAGTTTCATCTACTAGTTCTGGTTTCTGCAAAAACAAAGTATGAAACCCATGATTTTAACAAACTTTTCACAAAAAGTACCAACTTTTTACCTGTAAGGTTGTAAACATACATACATACATATGCATATATATATATATATATATATATATATATATATATATATATATATATATATATATATATATATATATATATATATATATATATATATATATTCAATTTTAAGGTTCTTTAGTACATGCCTCAACAGCTTTCATGAAAACAAAATAAATAAACTACTTGCCTTGAATACATATGCTGAAGTGCCTGAAGGAACATCTACTGGGTTATCAGTTACTGGGAAAACAACTACATAGGTAGTAGAATCCACTTTGTAGACTTCTGAACCAGGTGTATTGTCTGTTGATTGAAGGTAAACATAGAAAATATTTACAGAGATGAAGATACTAATAATCATGTATAGAAATGAAGAAAATAATAACTTAAATGATATTTTATTGGAAAAAATAATTTGAGAATAAGTGGTTCTCTATTGGTAGATATTTCAAGATTTTCCAAATAAACATACCAAAGCCCAATTCGAACACATTTTAAAAATCTCAAAACATCTAGAAGTTAAAGTACAGAGTTAAGGAAACCACATCAGTAAAACTGAATGTTACCTGCAAAAGTTTGCACTTCTTGTGGAGGTGCAGCACCAGTTGGTGTTGAACCTATGTGGTGAAAAAAGAAATAAGGTCAACTTCATTGTATAAACCAATTGAAAAGAGAACCATAAGGTCATGTTGTCTTTACTATCAGTGTCAAAATAATATTGATGTTTTCTTTTAGATCTGCCAACTCACCTATAGATTTACCCATAGAATCTGTAATAATTAATCTAATGCTACTGGTGCAAGCAATGTGTGATATTGACACTGCTTTGCAAAGAAATATTAAATAACATACTATCAATGACAGATTTGACTTTTCTAAAAATATAAATTTCTACTGATCCAAGATTTTATTGAGTCAAAGATGCTTCGCAGACCACAAGAAGGAATTAAAGTCTAAAGCATTTCTACAGATCTCTACCCATTGACCACATTATGACATATAATTACAATTAAAATACGTGCATTTTAAAACACAAAGTTTTTATTAAATAAATTTGCAAGAAAAAAATAAAAATAAATGCAGATAATATATTAGAGAGGCCTTACTTGTGGGGAATTCAACAGCATATTTTCCAGGCTCATCAATTACAGGCTGCAAAATAAATGGTGTGATAAAATTGTTTGTATGTAGAGGTGTTTTAAAAAACACTAGATGGAGGTAAATTAAAAATTAATTAAGACAAAAACTTCAACTTGTGTTATATCAGAGAATAGCTACCTTATCAATTGGTTCTGAAACAAGAACAGATCCTGCTGTTGGTTCTTTAACATCAACTGAAACCACAGTGGAATCACTATTGTCATCTCTAACAACAACTAAGCGGTCATTGGGAGATGCATCACTTGGATAACTTGGACTAATGGTTGGGAGATTGCTCTGTGGAACCATTACTTGAGAGCAAGGTGTACTTGGTGATTCTGGTGTGCTTGGTGATCCTGGTGTGCTTGGTGATCCTGGTGTGCTTGGTGATCCAGGTGTGCTTGGTGATCCAGGTGTGCTTGGTGATCCTGGTGTGCTTGGTGATCCTGGTGTGCTTGGTGATCCAGGTGTGCTTGGAGATCCAGGTGTGCTTGGTGATCCTGGTGTGCTTGGTGATCCTGGTGTGCTTGGTGATCCAGGTGTGCTTGGTGATCCTGGTGTGCTTGGTGATCCAGGTGTGCTTGGTGATCCAGGTGTGCTTGGTGATCCAGGTGTTACTTCTTGAAAAGAAACAAGTTTGTTGAGGTAGAAAATAAAAAAATCATTGATTTAATGTTTAATGTTTTATTACCTTATTTATAATTTCTCCACACCTTCCTTACCACAGTTTCCAAAAATATAGAATTTCTTTTATGAAATTACTGTATAGCACAAACATATATTATTTCTGCAGATAATTTTAAAACAATACCTTCACATTTGACTACTTCAATAGTTGTATCTTTGTCTGTTATGGCATAAATAGGTCCATCTGTCTGTTTAGTTTCATCTACTAGTTCTGGTTTCTGCAAAAACAAAGTATGAAACCCATGATTTTAACAAACTTTTCACAAAAAGTACCAACTTTTTACCTGTAAGGTTGTAAACATACATACATACATATGCATATATATATATATATATATATATATATATATATATATATATATATATATATATATATATATATATATATATATATATATATATATATATATATATATATATATATTCAATTTTAAGGTTCTTTAGTACATGCCTCAACAGCTTTCATGAAAACAAAATAAATAAACTACTTGCCTTGAATACATATGCTGAAGTGCCTGAAGGAACATCTACTGGGTTATCAGTTACTGGGAAAACAACTACATAGGTAGTAGAATCCACTTTGTAGACTTCTGAACCAGGTGTATTGTCTGTTGATTGAAGGTAAACATAGAAAATATTTACAGAGATGAAGATACTAATAATCATGTATAGAAATGAAGAAAATAATAACTTAAATGATATTTTATTGGAAAAAATAATTTGAGAATAAGTGGTTCTCTATTGGTAGATATTTCAAGATTTTCCAAATAAACATACCAAAGCCCAATTCGAACACATTTTAAAAATCTCAAAACATCTAGAAGTTAAAGTACAGAGTTAAGGAAACCACATCAGTAAAACTGAATGTTACCTGCAAAAGTTTGCACTTCTTGTGGAGGTGCAGCACCAGTTGGTGTTGAACCTATGTGGTGAAAAAAGAAATAAGGTCAACTTCATTGTATAAACCAATTGAAAAGAGAACCATAAGGTCATGTTGTCTTTACTATCAGTGTCAAAATAATATTGATGTTTTCTTTTAGATCTGCCAACTCACCTATAGATTTTACCCATAGAATCTGTAATAATTAATCTATTGCTACTGGTGCAAGCAATGTGTGATATTGACACTGCTTTGCAAAGAAATATTAAATAACATACTATCAATGACAGATTTGACTTTTCTAAAAATATAAATTTCTACTGATCCAAGATTTTATTGAGTCAAAGATGCTTCGCAGACCACAAGAAGGAATTAAAGTCTAAAGCATTTCTACAGATCTCTACCCATTGACCACATTATGACATATAATTACAATTAAAATACGTGCATTTTAAAACACAAAGTTTTTATTAAATAATTTGCAAGAAAAAAAATAAAAATAAATGCAGATAATATATTAGAGAGGCCTTACTTGTGGGGAAATTCAAACAGCATATTTTCCAGGCTCATCAATTACAGGCTGCAAAATAAATGGTGTGATAAAAATGTTTGTATGTAGAGGTGTTTTTAAAAAACACTAGATGGAGGTAAATTAAAAATTAATTTAAGACAAAAACTTCAACTTGTGTTATATCAGAGAATAGCTACCTTATCAATTGGTTCTGAAACAAGAACAGATCCTGCTGTTGGTTCTTTAACATCAACTGAAACCACAGTGGAATCACTATTGTCATCTCTAACAACAACTAAGCGGTCATTGGGAGATGCATCACTTGGATACCTTGGACTAATGGTTGGGAGATTGCTCTGTGGAACCATTACTTGAGAGCAAGGTGTACTTGGTGATTCTGGTGTGCTTGGTGATCCTGGTGTGCTTGGTGATCCTGGTGTGCTTGGTGATCCAGGTGTGCTTGGTGATCCAGGTGTGCTTGGTGATCCTGGTGTGCTTGGTGATCCTGGTGTGCTTGGTGATCCTGGTGTGCTTGGTGATCCTGGTGTGCTTGGTGATCCAGGTGTGCTTGGTGATCCAGGTGTGCTTGGTGATCCTGTGTGCTTGGTGATCCTGGTGTGCTTGGTGATCCAGGTGTGCTTGGTGATCCAGGTGTGCTTGGTGATCCAGGTGTGCTTGGTGATCCTGGGTGTGCTTGGTGATCCAGGTGTGCTTGGTGATCCTGGTGTGCTTGGTGATCCTGGTGTGCTTGGTGATCCTGTGTGCTTGGTGATCCAGGTGTGCTTGGAGATCCAGGTGTGCTTGGTGATCCTGGTGTGCTTGGTGATCCTGGTGTGCTTGGTGATCCAGGTGTGCTTGGTGATCCTGGTGTGCTTGGTGATCCAGGTGTGCTTGGTGATCCAGGTGTGCTTGGTGATCCAGGTGTTACTTCTTGAAAAGAAACAAGTTTGTTGAGGTAGAAAATAAAAAATCATTGATTTAATGTTAATGTTTTATTACCTTATTTATAATTTCTCCACACCTTCCTTACCACAGTTTCCAAAAATATAGATTTTCTTTTATGAAATTACTGTATAGCACAAACATATATTATTTCTGCAGATAATTTTAAAACAATACCTTCACATTTGACTACTTCAATAGTTGTATCTTTGTCTGTTATGGCATAAATAGGTCCATCTGTCTGTTTAGTTTCATCTACTAGTTCTGGTTTCTGCAAAAACAAAGTATGAAACCCATGATTTTAACAAACTTTTCACAAAAAGTACCAACTTTTTACCTGTAAGGTTGTAAACATACATACATACAT